>NW_027154883.1:0-24638 GCF_002600585.1 Cystoisospora suis
CGGGGGAAGCGTAGCACCAGTAGATGGACTGTAGTGCAGCTAGTGTGTACGCTGACTCGCCTGTCGTGCTCGGTTCGCTTTCTTGCAAGAAGTCGTGGGCTTTTAGACAGACTTCTACCCGGAAAGCTACCCGTGGTCCTGTGACTGAGCGGGTTGCTGCATGTAGAGAAATTCTCATGTGGTAAAACGGCCGTCATGAGAACGGAAGGCAAAACACCGAGTATGTGCGGGCGCTTGAAAAGACCATTCATATGCCTACAGCCGGTGAGGTGCTCTGGAAACGGTTCTAGACAGGCTGATAGCACCTCACTGACGACCAGGCACGAATGCGTGCCTCCGTGCCCGGTACACATGACTTTCTCTGGTGAACCTCCGCTCATAGGAGTCGCAAAAGAACCCCTGACTGCCGCCCTCGTCGTCCCCGCTGCTGTTAACACGTTTGCTTCAAGCGTACAAACCGCAGGATATCTCAACAGCATGTCAGTGGTCATTCAAGATAGACTGGAGTATGCTCATCACAAAAAAGCGCGCCGGGATGCTCCTGCGGCGTCGCAACTGTTTCGCGTACCCCAGACAGGCGAGCTAACGTATGCTTAGTCCAGAATGGGCTCACACAGCTACTCTGCCAAACGCTGGACAAGCGTCGAGTAGTGAAGACACCCCGGACCGCTAGTAGCCGCTGTTCTGCCTACACAAGTCTCTATCTGCTGCAATCTCAAGATCTTCGGATGGGTTCAACCATGGGCACCTTCCACCTGCTAGCTTCGAAATGCTGTTGTCTACCCTTGGTGTACTCTCCCCTGAGCAGCCTCTCGGCTGTGTCGACAGAGACCGATACATCCAGAGAACAGCCGTCTTGCCAGAGGCCAGACTTTTAACTGGAAGACGGCTAGATACAGCGAGAGTTGAGCTGTGTTTCTAGGAAAAGTGTTACTTGGCCTTTCTTTACCTCTCAGTTCTTTCCTCAGCTATTCTGACTCCCTACACCGGGTGTTTGATAGTTGAGCCCTCTCGGTTCCGAGAGCTACTCCAAGGGTGCACTTGCTAGGTCCGTAGTTGTGTGCTATCGTCGTCCCCAGAAGCGTTTTCCTTAGTTACTTGTCTGTTTGTTTTCTCTCCCCCCTATGACGAGTTTCTCCACTGTCTCTACCACATGTCAAACCCCCTTTTGTTGCCTGATTTGTGTCGTTGCGTTTCTCCTTTTTTGTGAAAGACACCTGTCCCTGTGATGCTTCAGGGTTCTTCGTCGCCTCAGTCGCGCCGTCTTTCTTAGCCATCGAACTCCAGGGGGCACCTCGGGCCTGTCTTCCTCGGAGTAAGATAAGCAAAAGGGATCTGCGAAGACATATACACAGGTAGAACGGAGCAGTTAACGAGATTAACATGTTTAGCTTAGTTATTGATCCCTACTCTTGGCTGCGCTCCTAGGAACCTGCCTTTTGGGTACGAACACAACGCCAATTTCTTTGCTCCGTAGCGGAGCAAGACCCGACGTTAACCTGCAACGATACCTACTCATAGACGTAGGTACAAACTGTGTAGATCGCACACACATCTAACACTTGCTTGTACTTGCAGTCGAAAAGCTGCCATGGCAATTTCAGGCTCAAGAAAGAGGCTTTGCCATCCATAGTAACCCGGAACAGCCTGCAGCGCGGGCAGGACCTGGCAATGACCTGCACGGGTACTTGGCGGCTCACATCGCTACCCTGTGTCATTCACCGGTAGAGAGCATGCTATACCACATGACGATAGACACTCGCGCATCCTGCAGAGAGATTACCCAAACCTACGGGGAAAAGAGCATATTTAAAGAGAGAAGAGAGAGAGAGCTGTACTCCGCCGCTCCGAAAACAGGAAACTGCGTGTGACGGGCTTCAGGAATAAACGCGATGAGATTTGCCAACAGAAGATTTCCCTTTACCGCCATAGCGTTAGACTGTGTACTTCCAACAGCGGTACCGACACTGGACTTGCAGAGTCTCTGTGTACTGAGAAAGTTATAGTGACCCTCATTCGAGTGTAAGAGTTGATAGAAAAGGCTCGACGACGTACGCTATAGCTGCGACAGCAGCTGAACAGGAAAAGGGCGAGGAGATGCAGATCGAAAGGAAGTATCGAAGCCATATCCCCAGTAAACCGACGATACTCATCGATTCCATGCGCTTCTTTTCTTCCCCTGTCTCCTCTTCCTCCTGGCGATGCTTCTCGAGGTACTCGGCGTGCCATTTCTCGCGAACAGCATTCAATTCCTTGTGCATGACTTCTTCAAGCTCTGCGCGAACCTGGGCACGAATCCAGCAGAGTCATCTGCTAGTATGGCGGAAGGAATACATGTATATGCGGGCTTGGAAAGCACTTTCACACTCAGCTTCTGCCATAAAATAAAACGATGTACACGACAGTGTAGTGTCAGCACAGTCCCATGGTATGTATACGACGAGACACAGTTATATATGTCTGATACATTAAACAAGGAACATGTTACAGGGCACGTAGCGGTATGATGCACTTCTCGAAGTCAGCCGCGGCTTTACGTATGCAGTACGTGGTATTGATGGCGACCAACCATCATTATTATCTTGTTCTGCTGAAGACCAGACCTACACTCCGCTGACAGTATCCACCGGATGCTAAGGTACCGAATGTATTTGCTAGGTGGTAGGCAGATACCAAGTCGTATCAGCATCAAGGATACAGCAAAGCTTGTGAGATCCGTTTTTCATGAAAATCCGGACGCCCACCTATCTGGGATAACGGTCCTGGGGGTAATGGCGTCACTCGCATGCCCACGTTCTCCACACCACCCGTGCCATCCGGCTTATCACGTCCGACGGCTAGACTGCCGAAACAGGCGGCGGGAAGCTGGTCCGGTTCTGAGGAGACCAGCACTTTTCTCAACAATTCTAAAGATCATGTCTTGCGTCTCGGCAGCTCGAAAGTTAGTTTAGACACCCCGACCATGACAGATAAAGGCGGCACCCGTGGTGTCCCCGGAAGGACGCGTGTTTCCAAGTAGATGAACTACAAAGCTAGGTGAGGAACACTGTCTCACAGTCTGCCGAATATCCAAATCCACCACTCAGGCTGCATGGCTCTTACGTCGAAGGTTGTCTTGGCGAACAGCTTTGCTGCTTGGATATTGTCGGCAATAAGAAGATTATCGAACGCTGTGCCTCCTTCTACAGTCCACAGCTCCATTCCGATCGCATTGATTCCCCGCAGTCGGTGAGGTTCCTGAGGCAACCGCTCGTTTGCAGGATCAGAAACAAAACGAACATGAGGGACTCGACGCGGCTGTCGGCTGTGCTTGGCAGTCCCAGAGAAAGACTCTGTATACGGAACCGTGAAATTCATCTCAATGAGACAGGAAGTGATAACGGGTGACCTACTCGGAAGGTAAGCGTATACCTCGAATGCTTGCCGATGGTGTATGCAAAACCACCTGTTCGGACTGTGTAGTCGGTAGCTTAGCTGAGCTACGGGAGACAGCGAGTGCCCCATGTCGACTGACAAGTTGAAGAATCTCCGATCCTATATATACGAACGCGAACGACGACCTCTAGGCTATACACGGTCGACATGAGGCTTACTAGCCACGCGTTTGAGTTCGTGTCTTCCCCGCCGTACCCACTTTTTTGACCCCGTTGTGGATTTGTGTGTTTGAAAGTGGCGCTACACAGTCGTTTCTCTGCCGGAGGCAAGCTGCCACCCCGGGCTCCGGCTGACTTACCTCGACTTTGAAGTATGATGGATTCTTCACTCCTTTCTGAAAGAAGTGCGCACATCGATGGACGAACCAGAGCTTACACTCCACAGACGGAGTCATCGTACCGGCCAGCAACCCGTGTGTACTAAGGAGGAAATCCATCCAGACCTTTCAAGCAAGGCGTCCTCATTCTGGGCGAGATCAGACCCCTGCGTCCTTACTGAAGACATTTCCTTTACACTAAGAGAGAAAGCGCTTCACGCCGACTGTATCCCTTCATTCTCATGAGATCACGGATCTCTCTGGATATTACAGAGGGAGTTTTCCTCGTGAAGATCGAGACACACAAGTACCGCTGTAATATTCAACATATAGACAAGTCCTATGCATAGGCAGAAGTGTGCAGATACACTTCCGTCGCATGTGCGGAAAGCGAGAGAAAGAGCTATCAATTTCGTAGTCTAACTTTCCTTTGAAAAAGACGAACCGTTGTCACTCTCCGGGAAGGCTGTTCGCCAACAGAAATCCCAGTGGTTGCCTGAAGAGTCTCAGGAGGCTGAAGAGGAGGATGCATATCTGTGAGTAAAGAGCCCTGGAAAGAACAGGAAAGTCCGTAGAAATGTGGGGTTTTAGCTAGCAATTGGGACACAGGAGCGGTAAGGACAGCAAAGTTCAAACGCATAGAGAGGGAGACACGCACACGGTCGTACAAAGTGTTTGACAGGAAAAGCCTTATGAACGGAAACAGGATTGGCGGAGGTTAGCTAGCAGAGTTACGAGACGAGAGGGGTAAAGTACCGAGCTATATTGGGCCAAGTATAAGCGGATCTCCGCGACTTGCTTCCTGGTCGCACAAGAGCGAAGCTTTGGCAATACACCAACAAGGATAAGTGGTGTCACCCGCGGCTGGGAGGGATAAGACATCTCGCCCCCGTCCTTACAGATCGAACAGGAGCGTGATTCACTTGAATCTCAAAGGTGTCGTCTGACTTTATCCATAGCGTCAGGAGAGTCGTCAAAGGAGAGAGAGGCAGCTTAGGGGGGCTAACAAGCTGATGTTCAGTCCTGTAGTCAAGCAGAAAGGACAGAGAAATGCAAAGAACTACAGCAGCGCATACCATTTCTCGATCCGCTTGTACGATCTGCGTTTGCTTCTTACACAGTAGCGCACATTAACGGCAGACTGTCTATAGGAAGAAGGAGATCCAAGTACGTCAATGAAAGTTCGTCCCTTCCTTATATTTGTCTCGGCGCACCATTCCCCGGTTACTGGGTTTTGCAGCTTGAAAATGAAATGAATCTTGTTCGCCTCCTGACATTGATCCGGCCCGAACATGATGATATAATCTGTCAAATGATTGAAGGAGCTAAGGTCTTTCTCTCCGGGGAGGTTCAACAACTTCAGGTAACTTCCTCCACACGAGAGAGGGCGTGTCTGAGACACCTCGTACTGAAACACGAAGTCTTTGCCGCGTGTGTCTGCAATTGGCTTCGGCAGCCTAGTACAAATCCCGTGGTGTTTCAGCTGCAACATGTCAAGAAAACAGCAGAACAAAGCCACGATTCATCTGAAGGATTCCCACCACGGATGCTGCTACTCACACACAGTGACTTGAGACGCGGGGCGAGGGGGTAGAAAATGCTATTTTTGGGAACGAGTGAGCTGCCACACCACCTGAAATAGTTTCAGTCAGCTGCCCGAGTACACAAGCGCCATTCGATAAAGCCGGGAGCAAAGCAGAAAAGGAAGGCACAGCCTCAGACACCGACTGCGACAGATGCCCAGCAAAAGGGCGCCTCCTCAGGTGAAGACACTGCGAAGGGCATACAGTGTGCACTGTATATTTGCAACAAAAGCAGCAGTGTGGTCGACGGTGAGGGAGACAACTTCGCCTCAGCTGATAAATTCGGTGTGAGGACGGCGGGGGCTAGATTAGATCTCACCCCTTCTGAATTCTGTACACTCGAGTGTTTTGATGTATGGAGGTAAGGTTCCCGGGAGATGAATGCTGTTGCGGGTGAGGCTGTATGGAGAATGATGTGTGCGAGAAGAGAGACAGAGGGGATAAAACTGGGCTCAGTTTCTTGGGCGAACAGCAGGTTCCTACTCTGCCTTCCAAATTCTTCTGATAACGAATTACTCTTCTGTGTGAGCACGAAACAGACCTTGCGAACCCCTTCCTCAGGTCCAAAGCGATTTACAGACAGAGGAAGATTCCGCTTTTTGGAATATCTGCGCGCGACAAGGGAAATATAGGTAGAAGGCTAGGTGCAGTAAGGGATCGGGGCTGCGGCAGTGGACCCTCGAAGTGACACATCCTACGGCCCGAGTGAAAAAACGAGGGAAACACGCCACAGTATCTGGCTAAAAGAGAACGCAGTGCGGACGTACGCTGTCGACCATCAGAAGTCCTTGGTCACCTTCCAGCACATTTTCTTCTCTAGCCTCGACATTCCAGCGACCTGCCGGAGGAACAGAGAAAAGCAAGCGACGAGAGACGTACGCGAAGAACCTCAAGCTAACAACCTTTCAGACATCGTCTCGCGAGTCCGTAGCATCTGCTTATCTAGCAGTAAAAAGCAAGAACTCCGGTGCAGGTTCCTGGATTACACACATCAGCGTCACGCGCCCCCCGACGCCGCCATGTATTGGCGATGCACACACCAGACAGGAGCTGCGCAGGTAAAGTACTGCAGTTTTCTGCAGAGTTTTCGAGAGCCTGAAGAGTTGAGAGCTACTGTCACTTACTCCCGCTGATGCGTTCTTCGCGTCGCGAGGCACATTCGCGCTCGAAAAAAAGCTCAGTTCGCCTGTGTACGCTCTTTCACGGCAAAGAGAATTCTCTTTTAAGTCGGGAAGTCTCGCTAGACAGACGACGGAGGCCCCACCTCTGACGTGTAGCTCACCTTGGAACTTCGGGTCAGCACTAGGGACCCATCTCCCACTCTCAAGGGGTCTACCCTGAAACATTTCAAGATAGAGCAAGCCAGGAAGATCACCTGGCCCAGCAGAAGAACCCTTGGGAAACTTCTTAATAGCTTGTCGGAGTCTGTTTTGTAGGTCGCTGGCGGCCGCATGCCTATCGAAAAGAGCTGCCTGGTGACCTTTCTTTTCCGTTTCTGGTGTCTGTGCAGGAGATGATCCCTCGTCTCCGGGTCCTGGCGGGGGAGTTTTGGTGTTGCGTCTGGTTTTCCCCCCCCGTTCATTGGTGGTCCCTGATGCCGTTGCTGCTGGTTGCATAAGCAGGACATCGTCTTCTCCCTCTTCAAAAGCGCTGTCATCTACGATGATACCGTCCTCCTCATCCCGGATACCTTCTTCTGGCAAGATATCGTCTTCTAGTTCCTCAGCCATAACCGGGGGAACCCCCATAGAAAAAACACGCCGAAAAAGCGCCTGAGCTGCATTTAGTGGCACAGTGGGCGACGAAGTGGGGAAACTCTCCGAGAAAAGTAAAGCAGCGGGAAATAAAGGGAAAACCCCGGCTTTCGTAAACCAGCGGGTTGAGAAGGGCTGTCGGAGTGGCCAAGCAGAGTCTGCGGGTGACTCCGGTTGTTCTCCTGAAGACTGGAAAGAGGATGGCGAGCCCGACGAGGAGAGAAGAGACGCGAGGAGACAGGCGACAACAAGACGGAAAGCTGAAGACAATAGGTGGGTACAGCTGGGCCCGCATAGACGAGATTTCGACGCCGAGGGAGGCACCCGCATTTTCTCGTCGGGTGCCGTCGGGAAACATCTGTATATACGCATAAAAAGGATCGAGAGAGGGGAGACACGGATTGCGTGTGCCCGTTACTCCTACATGATCTTCTCGTTGTTGAAACAGCGAGGGTCGTTTTTGATGATGGCCGACGGCAGAATACGAAAGGACAGGACGTACTAGTGGAGACAGTTACAATACACCCTGGAAAAGGGGCTGCGCACGAACGGCTGCATCGACAGCAACAGCCGGATACCAAGAGACGGAAACGCCTCCTTGCCGCGTGGCAAGGGAAAAAAGAAAAAGCGGTAATTCTTCAAGAGATGAAGTGGAAGCCCGAAGGCAAAGGTACGTACTCGAAAGGAGGCCACCTTCCGGTGAGGAGACAAGACTACCTACAAGACATCGCAGCGCAGGGGACAGCGACTCGGGAGCTTCTGATGAACACCTGCCTATGCAGAAAGACCGAAGACCGGCAATGTGGCCACGCCGACACAACCGAAAAATCCATGAAAGAAGGAATCTAACGCGTAGCAGAAAGCTGTTGAGTCGCTGCGAAAAAGCGTTGCGGGAGACAAGAGATACCCGTGCTGCCTACCGGATGGTTGCTGTGCTGTTTGTAGTTCGACCCACACAGCAATAAGATCTGTCTCCAACCTGCATAACCGAGCCAAACACTGCTTGGGTTCATGCAATAATTTCTGCTAGCGATCAGCGTGATTTTTCCCTCTTACGGCTGTCCGTCCCGGGAGAGAAGTTGTGTCTACACCTCAGTTGTGTTCCGGCGCAGACAGTATTCCCAGCGCTTTTCTCAGACGAAGACAGGTGCTGTAGAAGAATCGTCGCAGGCGTGTCCACTTGTGTATGTCCTCATATCCGGACCAGCCAACTCCCAGTATTCCCCCGTCAATGATTTTTACCGTATTTCGATCCAGAGCCCGTGATTTTAGAAGTCCGCAACACACCGGTGTTGATCGCGGTGCAACACCAGAGATGGAAGCGGCTCTGCCAGAATGACTCAGACAAGACGACAGCGGCACCCACTACGGAAGAACCGTCGGTGTGTGGGGTTGCTGCCCCGTAAGTAATGTCGTCGGCGAGAGGACAGTTGTGAAGTCAACTCAGCTGTCTGGTTGACAGCACCGCGGCTCCGTCGGTATT
This sequence comes from Cystoisospora suis, assembly GCF_002600585.1. NCBI lineage: Eukaryota > Apicomplexa > Conoidasida > Eucoccidiorida > Sarcocystidae > Cystoisospora > Cystoisospora suis. The sequence continues at coordinate 8,572 of NW_027154883.1, forward strand.
TTAGGTGGCGTCGGCCAGGTCTTTATCAGGTGGGCCGCGCCGCGTTCTCGCAGCATTTTCAGCTTTGCGGCTGCCCTGAGCCGGGCTGAAAGCTTTAGCTTTTTTTCTCTCGTAGTGACAGAGGTAATCACCATAGAGGCCTTCTTCTGCCCCTAGCCGAAGTGAGGAGAAGGAAGTTCCCATAAACAATGCACGAGCAGAAAAACAGAGTAACCGAGACGACTGTTTCTCACGAAAGACGCCGGGCCAGCGGGTGCTTACAAGGGTGTGCAGAGACCTGGCTGCAAATCAGGGGCCTAGAAGTTTAGGAACCCCGCAACCGGGGCGTCACTCCGAGGAGACACTGTTCCAGTATTTTTAGCGAGGAATGTTGTGTCTCGTGTGTACGCAAACCCACATTTCAGGGAGATTGGTGGCCGGGGGTGTTGGTATGTCACTGTGTCAGTGGCAGTGTGTACCGAAGTCCGATCTCTTTTTCGCAAGCAGACTCAGGCGACGGCGAGTACGTACCATAGTGATTTTATCTACTAGAAGGAAGAGTAAGAGAAGAAGGAAGGGAAGGATCCATTCACCTGTAGTGGAGGCACAATGGGAGCGGACGAAGGTTCTGAATTATCTGTCGAGGCCCGACGCTCAGCATGCTGGGTAACTCATAGCACGATGTCTGGTACTTTTTGTGAGCCAGGGGCGCGGAGGTCTACGAGCTTCAGGAGTTCTCCAGTTCTGGAAAAAGTCCTTGCTATAGGCGTGGTTCGAGACCGCTCTCCCCGCCTCAACCAGCTTACCTCCTACTGGCTGTAAGGCGCCGGTCTGCCAAATTGAAATGCGCAGACGCGAAAGTCATGGCGTCAAGCAAAAGGGTATTACGGGAAGGGGGCAGGGTCCGGCAGCCCGTCTGCATGGCCTGAAGTTCTCGTCAGGAAGTTGCGTTACCTCTCCCATATTTGCCAAAACCTTCGAGAAGGCTCGCCAACCTGAGACCTAGAAGAGTGAAGCGAGGCGACTCATTCTTAGGCGTAACCAGGTGACGGGCAGGGCTCCCGGGCCAGTGCCCCAGCTCGCTCAAGTAGCACATGGGTAAATTTCGGAGCAATAGACGAGAAATTGTGGAAGAGTGGAGTACGTGGTCCACTCCAGCGTCTCGCGCCAGCCCCTTCTGAAAGGTCAGATCAGCCCGCTATCCGGCTCTAAGCGGATCTAACAGGGCCAAGACGTGGGCCATACTTCACACCGTTGCCGCACCTGACGTCTAGCCCAAGGTAGCGAAGTGCCGCTTCCTGTGTTACCCTGAATAGCACAAAGGCACTGGACACAGCTGGTGGCGCAGGATCGCATCCTACCGAAAACTCAAAAAGACAGTGTCCGTCGGAGGTCCTAGCTGAACGCAGTGTCCCACGAACGGATAGAGTGGGAAAAAAGTCCTCCGGACGGTTTCATGGACCCCGAAGAGACAGGCGCCGCACGATACCGATAGGCTGGTCCCGGAGCCTCGATAAAAAAGGCACCTGCGCAGCCGGCAACGGCGTCAGAGCCGGGTTGCCGTTCTGCCGTTTCATGTCATCACGTTCGGTTACTTGCCAGGAATTAGCTTTTTTCTTCCTTTTGCTCAACTGTGGAGTCACCACCAGTGAGGAATGCGGCGTGCTTGTCTATGCGGCAGACCATTTGGTCAAACGTGCTGTTGCTGCGGGGGCAAAGTCTCTTCCCCGAGTCTGCGGTGACAAACATAGCTCAAGTGTTCATCAGTCCGGCTCCGACCACCCAAACCTCCGAAGGATGGCGCGAAGCACCAAGCTCACGATCCTCGTCCTCTTCGGGCAACTAGCCCGGGTAGCAGTCGAGATCCTGTTGCCGGAGTGGTATGTGTATTGCGAAAGTCAGTTTGCTGAGAGTGGAGATCAGACGCTTACCGGCGATCCCGGACACTCAAACGTCTCTCGTTTTCTTCCAATTTTTTTACAGGAGCGTGGAGCTGGTCAGCGCCGCCCAGGCAGCCGGGTCAGCAAGTGAGTTGCGTCCGCGAGCTTCCACCAGGATTCACGAGCGTAGTGCTTTGTTGCGCAGGTCTCGGGTTCCGGAACCACCTGAGAATAGGAACTTGTGTGTGCTGTGCTCAAACCAGGCTGTTTTGAGGCTGGCGTTGACTACATTGGATCGGACTTGGAAAAGATTGAGGGCGGCCTTATTGAGTCCGCTGAAGACTGTCAGGCGGTCTGCCAGCAGAGCAACGACTGCTTTTACTTCACCTGGGTTGCTGCCTCGAAAAACTGCTATCTGAAAGGGCTTTTTGCCCAGCTAGGCCGGCGACAGGATTCGACTACTGCTGGTGTGGTATCGGGCGCAAGGTTCTGCAGTGATTCTGATCTCGAGGAATCATCATGTGGGTCGCCGCACCGAGCGCACTTCTCTTCTCAGTGCCTTAGCGGTTGAGGGCTACTGCTCGTTCTAAGTCCTGTTACCATCACCCCTAAGACTCCCTTCTGTGTACGCGATCTACGACTGCAGCTTGCTTCGAGCGCGATGTCGATTACGAGGGGTTCGACGTCGATAAGTCGGAGAGCGGAAAAGTACCGGGAGCATGGGCATGCCAACTGCTCTGTCAGCAGCACGCAGACTGTTCCTTCTTCAGCTGGGTTCAAGAGTCAAAGAACTGCTACCTCAAGAGCGCCTCTGCAGCCGATGCAAAGAAGTCTGACTCGACGACTATCGGAATGATCTCCGGCCCCAAAGTTTGCGAGGCGAGCGATGCGCAACCGAGAGCATGTGAGCGTTTTCTCTGGTTTGCCAGAGATGTGGACTCGACAGCCGGTCACCGCGATCAGTCATCTCTTCGCGTTAGTTCCGGATAGAAAAATGTAAACGCTTGCGCTTTGCTGCTCTTCAGCGCAAGGTGAGATTTCCTGCCGTAGTGCCCCTTCGACCCGAGTCGTGTTTTGCCGTAGTGTGTGCTGTCCCCTTAGTATGCTTTGAAAACAACGTCGACTACGCCGGCTACGACGTCGCCAAGCTCGAGTGCGGCAACGTAGCCACCGCCCGCGCGTGCCAGCTGATCTGCCGGCGGAGAAGAGATTGCTTCTACTTTAGCTGGGTCCGGGAGACAAAGAATTGCTACCTCAAGAGCGCGTCTGCTTTGAACGGAAGACGATCAGACTCAACGACCACTGGAATAGTCTCGGGCCCGCGTGATTGCGGAGCGAACAGCGCGCAGATCCCAACATGTAAGTTGGTACTCCAGATTTTGCGAGTGACGTGACTCGGCCCATACACACTCAGCCAGACCGCCAATGACTTCCACAATCACCCCGCCGCGGTTGGCATAAACATCTAGGCCTGTATGCGCAACTTGCGGGGGGTTTCCAAGTGAATAAAGTGCCGTGCCAGGGACATTTTTGCCTGTCTCAGCATGTCTTGAGATTGGCGTCGACTACACGGGATACGACGTCGACAAGCTCGAGAAGGGCAATGTCCCCACTGCGAGAGACTGCCAGCTGATGTGTCGTCGAAGAGAAGACTGCTTCTACTTCAGTTGGGTCTCCGAAGCTAAAAATTGCTATCTGAAGAGTGCATCCGCACTGAACGGCAGGAAAGCCGACCAGTCGACCCGCGGCGTCATATCTGGCTCTAAGGACTGCGCGGGAGGCGATGCTGAGACCGGTGAGAAAACAATGAGGTAGTCTCGTGGCCGCCCAGCACGGCAGCCTTAGGGTATGATTGGGGTGTCACGGCAGCGTTAGGATATGATTATCACAGTCTAGCAGCTCAGAGACGCACCGCTGCACGACTTCTTTTTGGTGGGAGGGCAGGCCACGCTCCTGCTGACTTGCGCCGGTTTGTTCAGCTTGCTACGAAATAGGCGTCGACTACTCGGGATTTAACATCGACAAGCGCGCCGACGGCACCGTGCAGAGCGCCAAAGAGTGTCAAGAGCTTTGTAAAAAGAAGATAATGTGTCTATTTTTTAGCTGGGACGCAGAGACTAAAGACTGTTATCTAAAGCATGCTTTCGCTCTGAACGGCAGAAAAGCAGACTCTACAACCGTCAGCATCGTTTCTGGCCCCAAAGTCTGCATTCAGATCTGACGTGTAGTCCCTGTTCGCAGAAGAGGCTGTCAGACGATCAGAAATGTCGGCGCAACGCTTCAGCAAAGAGCCTTTTCCCTCTGCTTGAGGCTGAATGGATTTTGAACGGCACCTCGGAGCGGAACGCAGCCGTGTGGAGGCCGCCCTGCAGTGCCCAATAATGCCTGGCACGTTACGCAGCGGGGAACCAGTCCAAGGCAGCGACTCACCATGCGCACATCTATAGATGAAACCGGGATAACTCAGGGGCCCTCTCGAGAGGAAGAAAAGAAGCCTGCCTACACCTGCGTTTCGCTGGGACATTCAGGAGATGGTTTGAGGCGAAGCTGTGCGTGAAGGAATGCAGAAGAATTCGTTCCTTGTCAGTGACTGGGCTGCGCTCGGCTGGCATGCTTCCTCGGCGTGGTCACCGGCACGGTAACCTGGTGGCAACCTGTAGATTACATTCTCCGCAACGGTGGCCCAACCTGTCAGCGATGAGAGTGCAACAACGGCTTCCGTTTCTTGGTGTGGTCGCTGAGAGAAACCGAAACCTTGCTGGGTGCCGTCAGCCAACAACAATTTGAAACTTGACCTCCACCACGTTCGGCCCTGTTGACTTGCTTGTCTAGTACTAGGTGTCACCACGAGTATACACGTCGGTGCTGGAGTCTGTAACACCGAGGGTCCACAGGAAATTCACGCTCCGCTTGCACGATGTTTCTAGCTGACCCGGCCTCCAAGCGTTAACAGAAAATCCCGCTACGACCCACGAAAGACCTTTTGTGGATAAGCCTGGGGCAGTCCAAGAAAATGAAAGCCACTTGTGTACTCCCCATCACACCCGGCCGCCCCACGCAGCTCGGCTGCTCAAGGCCTCTCGGGTACCCGTAGCTGAGCCCTGAGAAACCGGGATCGCCAAACCGCCAGATACTGTGGCTGGATACGCAGCGAGTCGAACTCGCAGGCAGGCCACCCCAACTCCTGCCCCTCATGCTGGGTTGTCCGTAGCACACAGCTTCTACTTTGCGGCCTCGCTGCCGGGCGCTTACATGAAGTCAAGAGAACTACGGGATTCGCATGGACTAACGGGACGTGAACAGGCCTTAGAATTGTTTCATAATACGCGACTTGTTACTTGAACAGCGGACTCGAAGGGCCCATGAATATTTTCAGTATCGACGAGACAGTTAAAGAACCAGTCTCCGCATGCACTAGCTGTGTCCGTGCTACGACTATTCAGCACCAGAGATGGTTTCGGAGTGACCGGAGAGACGGCCCCCGCGGACAAGAAACACAAAGAAGCCGGACAGCCCACAAGAAAAAAAGGTGTAAGAACGGTGTCGCACTCACGCTGCCACTTCAGCTCGCGACTGGGACAGCATGCTAAGCAGCTGCGGCTTCGGGCGAAGTCGGTTAAACTGCTCCAAAATTTTGTCGCTACCACTGAATCTGAGTTCTGCACTGCGGTGACAAGGACTCAGTTGCGACCTTTCTTCTCTCTCTCAACTGTCGTGGCTTGCGGACCGTTTCAGGTTTGCGCGGGACACAGACTGTTTGGACACGTGGGGCCAGCCTCTTGTTTCCTTAGTTTATCTTTTGTATCGATTGTCGGTACAGAGCTTGGAGAACAGAGCCGCCAGGCAGGTCAGGGGAAACCTCAGAAAGGGGAGCACATGAGAAACTCTCTAGCCGGACTGCTCCTTGCCGCAAGTTGCGCCGGTTGAACTCTGCTCGACGCTTCTGTGTTTCGCGTGGCTTCGATGTACCCTGAGGGGCTTTTCGAACAGAGGAGGAGAAGGGGAAGGACTCGTACTTAGTTGCGCTGTGGGCAGTCAAACTGTATGGCGAAGGGGAAACAACCGTCAGCGGTGTAGACCGTTGGTGATCGCAAGCACGAGAGAAGGCGGCAAGGAGTTCTTTAGTCTTGTGCGGAGGATATTTTTGTTGTATTCCGTGGCTCCGGTCTGCTTTGGTCCTTAGAGTGTTCGGTCCGACAACTTTCCGACGCCGTTCTCCCACTCATAGTTCCCATTCATATGTGCTTCTGGCTGTCGTGCGGAGGCTTCCCCCCGCTTCGGCCTCCCAGTTTCCACTCTTCAGTCCCGCTGCTTTGGGTCGCTTATCTCGCCGCCCGGCTCACCATGTCGGAACCTGGCTCCTTTTCTCCTCCATTTGCCTCCCTCTCTGATGCACACTCAGGCCCTTCTTATATATCAGCTGAGGCTGTGGATGCAGATGTGCTTCTGCCTCCCGGGCCAGTCGGCCATGAAGGCGACGGGGATGATACATCGCTTCTGTCAGAGGAAGACGAGGATTTTGATCTGCCAGCGGCTCCGCCTGGATGCCGGTGGGTCATTGAGGCACCCGATGGAACTTTTGTCGACCCGGCTGTTGCAGTACCTTCTCCATCGGCCAATTCTTCAGAAGCCCGCGAGTTGATTGGAGAGGCGGAGAAGCGGCTGCGTCTGACTTTCTCGGGGTCCACCGACTCGATATGCTGCTCGTCCGTTTTTCTCGCGAGGGAGAAGTTCGGCGGAAGCTGTTTAGTTGCGCTGGGCTCTTGTGATGATGTCTGCAGACTCTATTTGTTTTCTCCCTTTCAGTTGCGGGTTCCACCACAGCAGCACTCGGCAAGTGACCCGCCCTTCTCTCCATTAGTTCAGGGCAGTCAGCACGAACCAGTCAGAGACGAGGGCAGTTCAATCCGCGGCCCCGCGGCAAGGGAGAAGCGGACGGACTTAGGACGCATAGCACGTTGTCCTGCATCTCCGTCTGCGGCTGTGAGCATAGAGCCCTCTTCTGTCCTGTCGGAAGGGAAAGATACAATCAGTTCTGTTACTTTCTCTTTTGATGGTTCATTGGTGGCGTGCGGATGTTTCGATGGAGATGTTCGCGTCTACAGAGTTTCATCCACACCGCACACTGCTTCTCATTGTGGAGGTGACAGCTTGTCATCGCATGTCGGTGCTTCAGCGGCACCTTCATCGCCTCCTTCCGCGTCGGCCACGAAGGAGGCGGGAGAACACATTTCTGTCCTGGCGCCTCAGATTCGTTTCTCCACCTCTCTCGTGGAAACACTGAAGGGTCCGAGTGCAGATGTCACAGACGCTGTGTTCCATCCGCGGGGGTATGCTCTTCTTGCCGCCTCAGCGGATAGGACAGCATGGGTGTGGCTGATTCCTGCATCGCTTGCGCGGCAAAAGCCGGAAGACATGTCAGATGGTTCAAGGGGAAAGCCTGATGGCACCGCTCGGAAGAATACCCTGCCGACTGCTCAGGCTCTGTCTGTCTTCGTAGGCGCGGCTCCGCTGACTTCATGCGCGTACAGTGGGGACGGAAAGCTCTGTCTTGTTGGCGGGGAAGATGGAACTCTAAGCGCGTTCAACCCGAAAAACGGGGAGGCGGTTTTTTCACTTCAGCATCCTCTCAGAGAGCCTGCGGCGCTTCATCCAACTGTACGAGCGCATGTACCTCTTCGGAATTTAGCAGCTGAGCAGAATGAAGACGAAGAGGGGGCAGGCCCTTCTGGCATTGTTTGTCTCCGCGTATTTTCTGTAGGAGGGAGCACCGGTGAAGAACGCATCATCTCTGTAGGCTACGAGAATGGATGGATTCTTGTTTTACACGAAAACGGCGGGAAGGTTTTAGTCAGTGCTGCGGCTCACAGCGGTCATTCGGTCGAAGCGATAGAACTCATCGGCAGAACGAGAAGCGGGACCAGTGAAGGAAGTGAGAGCGCGGATGTGGACGCTCAGAATCGACACTGGCTTGTTACTGGGGGACTGGATGGATACGTGCTGGTTTGGGACATTGCGAGGAGAACGGTGAAGCACTCCATTTCTGTGAATAGCCTTCCCTCGCGAAGAAACCAGGCTTCCCGGAGGAGGTCAGTTCAGAAGGCAAGCGTCGAGCTAAGAGATACTCGAGTGGGTGTCAAGGAAAGTGAAGCAGACGACAGATCAGATCCAAGCGTTGAAGAGGACATGTCTGCTTACGAGGAAGCGGGAGTAACTAAGATCTTAGCTCACCCGGGAGGCCTTCCAGTTTTCTGTGTTGGTACGACAGACGGCCGAGTAATTCTTTTGGATGTCCGGACTGGTGACGACTTATGTGTTTGGGCGGCTCACGAAGGAGCTGTCATGGAAATACAAGATATTTTTACGGAGGTCGGGGAGGCTAGCAAGAATGGTGCACAACAGGACCTCTGGGGTGTTGTAACCGCTGGCGATGATGGTGCGGGTAGGGCGTGGGCGATTCAGCCGCTTGCTGAGCTGGCAAAGAACGTGCAGCAGCTTACTGCTGGATAAGGAATGGCCACAGAGACATGATATTCCTGTTCGGTCGGGACGGCGACGCAAGATCTGGGTGTTCGAAAGGCAACAGGAGACCCGACCAGCTGTGGCGCTCTCGTGTCGGCCCAGCTGTCGCAGCAGCGGGGACGTGATCGGAGTTGTACGCTGTTTTTCCTTCGTTGTAGTTGAGTGTACCATTCTGCCACGACTTTATTGTCAATAATCATGTCTCCCCATTCTGCGCTTGCCAGGTTGTGATTCGGGTAAAGGCAGCAAAGTGCGGATGAAGAAGACTATAGTTTTTTAATTTCGCAGCTGCAAACTGCAGGCACAGTGCGTCCTGCGGCCTTCTCGGTATCGAAGAGAAATTTGAATCTGTCTGTCGTTTGTCGGCCCCGTGCCTTGCGAAGCGTTTCTTCAACTTTATGATCTTCGGTAGTTGTGACGGAGTCTAACAGATGTAGGGTCTCGGAGCTTAACTCTGGGTCAATTTAGGATCGACGTGGGAAGTTGATCTAGAGTCTTTGTGAATGGAACGGAGAACCCTTTACGTTTCCTGTGGTTGGCAACCACAACTGGACGCTGTACTAACTGAGTCAAGAGGAGCCCTTGCTCCCTCAACTTCAAAACTCAGATCTTGAGCAACTCACCTGGCGTAGTCCATGCAACACTCTCGTGGGACACTGTAGGTCATGAGTAAGGGGACGTGAACGGTGCTGTTCACTGTTGCGAACCCTGAACCGGAAACACCCAGATTTCTGCATGTTACGCTCGGGCGGCTATCTGCCTTTGCTTTCTTTTGGGGACATGTTGAGCGTCTTCGGGCTTCCCGCGTTACCTTGATACATGCGAAATACCGTACCAAATCTGTGGACGTGTAGCTGCAGTGATTTCCACTGGCGACTACTAGGCGTGCGACAGTTCATTTTTCACCTGCTGGAACGGCCAGCCCGCAGAGGTGGCAAGGGAACAGCGTCCGGGTGGCACCTCTTCAGAGTAGCAACCGCCGGCAATGATGTCGGGTAGGGCGCAAAGAATGACACCGCGTAATCTCCGAGGTTAATCCTGCAGTGCGGACTGTGTGACCACTCGCGGTTCTTGTCTAAGGACGCTAGCTTGATCGCCAGATGCGAAAGTTGTGAGACACAAGGTGCATGCCGCCTCGGAAAACCGGGCATTCTGGCCACAGACTGCGGCCCGAGCAGCAAGAGCGGTCCGCGTGTGGGTGCCCCTCGCTCGCTGTTGCTGGACGGTGGTCAACTGAGGCAAGGCTTCGGCAGCGTGAGTAGCTGCGACGGTGTTTGTCACGTAGTTCAAGAGTCAGAAATACAGGTCAGAGCAGTTTAGACTGGAATCCTCATAGCACGCTACTCCAAGTGACTGTCACCTGCGCTCCTACGAAGTGTCAGTGAAAGTCCACGGCCGCACAAGTCACTAGTTGCACGGGTGGGCCGGGTACCCGACATGTCCGACCACCGCCGCTGCTTTCACGCGCAAATGAACCTGCAAAGTGTCACATTGCCTGCATGTGCCTGGGGTTCGTGTTTCAGTCTACGAGGACAAAAGGATCCCGCCGCCGGTGGAGCTGCTCTCTTACTCGAAAGAGAACACGCGTTGTTTCGTGCAGACGTATCACCGAATGCTCGGCAGTCGTGTTAGTGCACCCTCATCATGAGTCAGATGGTTTTTCCAGTGGCCGGACAAGCTGGCGGTCTCGCAGTTCTTCGGAGAAAGGCCAGCGAACTAATATGTGAGCCCCAAGAACTAGTGACGTCAGGAACCCCTGGCCCTGGTGCGAAGGCTGTTGCCTTCAGCGTGGCCTTTGCGCATTCTTTTTCCCTCGAAGTGTCTGGGGTGCTGCCCGAACCTCCTCTCTCGTAGCCATCCGGGAACGCAGGTACATTTCTGAGGTGTGTATGGCGCTTCCGGCTACAAAGTTCTCACCGTCCACCGACTCGACACTGCATACTTCCAGCGCCCAGCTTGCTCTCTCGCAGGCTACGCGGGAGCCTCCGTCCTCTTGTGTTTTTCGTTGGTGACCCGGTCTCAGCCGTATGGCATGAGGTCTACAACTTGCCTTTCTTAGCGGATCGTCACCAGTTTGAAAAGGGAGCCTCTTCAGCCGCGGCTAAGCACCTTTGAATCCCTCGTGGCGAATGAATATGGTCTCAACTTGCATTGTTTTCCGCTGGCCCTCACTTCCAGTAGTTCAGGGGTCACTCTGGCGGGCGGTGTAAGGCGGGCTAACGAAGAGGAAGCGAGCCATCTGTGCGGATTTGGCGGGACGTGGCCCACACCTTCTCTCGTTGACTGCTCGCTTGTTTTCTGTGGGGCTGGTATGCAGCTGACTTAAATCTCGCCAGGAACGTCCTCTTCAGTAGCACTTCCACTCGGTCGCTCCCTGCGGACGAGACGCTCAACAGAATCAGAACGCTGTTGCGGGAATCTCAAGCAAGCAGCTTTTTCGCGGCGCGCTCCACCAAAGAAATACGTAAAAAAGTCCTGGCAGCACTTTTTGCGCAGCCTGGCCATAGTGGCAGGCACTTCTCAGGCAGCGATGTTTGCCAAACGTGATTCCACTGAAACTATACCGGCTCGACATCCTGGGGCAGTTGGCGTGCAACAGTTATTTTCCACTCTGCAATGCCCTGACTGGCCTGTAGCTATTTGCTCTCTGTCTGAGGCTGCTTGGGCTTTTCCCACTCTCGAAGAGCGCAGTTTATGAGTTGTGTTAGGGTGGTGATCTAAGGTTTACGTTCGCGTTCACTCCCAGTGTGGTTCGGGGAGGTGTGTCATGTCACAAGGGCCTGCTCGGCCTCGTCAGCCCTGGTGGCCAGCGGTTGTTCCCGTTTCAAAGCCACTCCAATGTCTACACGCAGGCTGGGCCCGTCCCCGTAACTGTAGACTTCAAAAACAGCGAGCGCTGCCCGACCTCCGTAGAACAGTCACTGAGCGGATTCCTGGTAATGTCGGGCGAAGGACGGGCTCATGCCGAGTGTTGATCGGCAACCGGAAGCGCCCACCGCGCCGGGCTGCAGCTGGTCGTTGGACTTGCATCGGGATGAATAGGATCGGAGCATGGAAGCGAGATAAATGAAACTAGTCAGGCCCACACCTTCCACCAGTCACTTTACTTTGGTTCCCGGGGTCCTGAGAAGGACTCAAGCTCCGTTCTGATGAACTCTCTTCGTGCAGGAGGAGGCGTGCAGCTGTGTCTTCGTTGATCCGCGTGTGGTGCCCCGCTAGTCGTGCTCAGGACCCAAGTCGTAATCGAGGGACTCCGGCACTTCATTCTTGTCAAGCAATGGACGAGGCAGGCGAGCCAAGAGACGAGCGCCTCACGCCATGGGTCGGCGCGGCATAGGCGCGAACAGCCATACACGTGGCGGCCTTCCCGCCACCACCCGGGACCCCGGCTTTCCCAGAGAGCCCATCTCTCTGCCAGGTGGCGGCACGCTTGCGTCCTGGAGACCAGGCTGTTAACTACACTGATGAAGCTCGATATGCTGCAACCCGGGAATGACAGAGAGTGCGCGTCCAGTGCAAAGCGTCGCTCGAGTAACGAGGTGGGCTTGCTCATGTTGCTACAGGACCAAGCTGTTGGAGGCTTCCTGGTAAGATCCCGTGTTTTTGTAGGACGCGACAGAAAGCTGAGGGGTGGAACGCGGGTGTTGCTCAGGCGAGGAATCTCAGACAACTCACATTTTGACCACTTGAATCCGCTGCCCCCGACCGTGAATGAGCTGGGACCCGGCGATAGCTTGGTGTCGGGACAGGTGCACATAGAGTGGCACCTCAGTTGGCAGTAGTTCTGGAAGAGGGAATCAGAGGAATAGAGACTGCAGCTGGGGTTCGCGTCCCCTCTTAGTAAGTTATCTTCTCCGAGACAGGCCTGTCCAAACCGAGTTCCACATTTGTGCAAGCAACCTTGGCAACTTGCTCTTACCTCGCTTAGTGGTGCAAGGGTTCTTCGCGCGTACGCCCTGCACGCCAAAATGGCTTCGTGTGCTGTGCCGACCTGAACACTCTGTATCATTGCTCCAGAAAGCCGTCGAGTGTATGGCCAGAGCTGACGTGGAGCGAATCACTGACGGAGCTGCCGGGCGAGTCGCCACGATAATAGCGCCACCTACATCTCACGGCTCGCAACCCGTTGAAGAGTCTTCGAGACGGGCCCGGGGCAGTCGTCGAGCAAGAGGACCAGGAGTAGCTTCAACTTCCCCAGTGTTGGTGAGCAGTCTAGCACCTCCTTCTGCCTGAGTCAATTACCTCAGCTTCCATCCTTCCCACAATGATAACAGTGAGGATCCGGAGAGACATAACTTCTTTGACTCGGTCCTTTTCCTGTCCACACTACGTAGAGAACCGGCAGAGAAAAAGAAGGAAGGAGTGTGCTAGAAATCGGGTGAGCAGATCTTCACGGAGGAGTATGAAAAGTATGGAAAATATGCAAAAGTCTCAAGGGAGAAGACACTTGAATGTCTAGGCCCTTTGGGCGAATCGACGTTTGGATGGGCACCTGCTCCAAGTGTCCTCTGAGCTCCTCGTTCCTGGGCTAGCTGTTAACTTGTGGCTACCAACGTAGCTGATCACGAGTCACGAAGCTGTGTGACCGGTGAAGGGCATGACCGATTTGCGGGTGACAGCAGTGCGCATCTTGTCGCACCAACGCAGTTCACTGGAATGCAGCACTTCTGTGACGTGAGCGGATAGGGATGTCCCGAACATGTACAAGAGTTTGCAGAGTCACGGTCCCTCATGGCAGTCTCTAGCAGCAGTCGAGGGGAAAAGAGTTTTTTCCTGGTGCGTTTTCTATTGCGTCGTACGCTCCTCACGGGTGGAAGCGCCCCCGTGTCCGCTCTTTTTGCACACGATCAGACTGGGGAAGCAGTTTTGCCACTCTTCTCTCCGTTAAATTTTGTGCTTAGCTGTTCTTTTCACCGGCGCCTTCACTGTCATTGCTCGTTCTGAGTACTGGTTGTCGGGTGGTGTGCAGGCATGCACTCCGCATCATGGAAAGCCCCTATTACACGTGTGCAGCGAGGAGATGAGCGACCTCATCGATCAGCTGACAGGCGCTCACCAAATCTGCACCCTATGGTCTCAAAGCTGCCTCGTCCTGGGAGACCGGCTCTCTGGAGACAGCTGGGGACAGAACTAATCTCCAAAGGGCCAGACAAACGCTTTTCAGTTCAGTCCCCTTACCCATGCACTCCAAACCGTCCCTCTTCAGTTGCTACGTCCACCGGACGAGAATTGTTTCGCCGACAGTTTTAGAACAGAGCAGGTCACGGCGTCTGCAGCTATGAACTGCGTGCCTCCGTCCTTTGCCACGCGGAGGAGACTTCCAGCTGTGGCTATCTGCGGCCGGGAAAAACAAAAGGGTTACTCGAGAGAAAACTTGGCGGGGCTGCAGATGAGAAGCTCGTGGCCTTGGCCGCCCAGCAAAAAGTGATTTCGGAGCGCCTGTCGCCCAGAGAAGGGGCGGGAGTTAGCTGTTCTGTCCAGTATCGCCGTGTGCAGTGGGTCACGGAGTGTTTCAAGCCCCCTTCTTTGCCCAACCCCAGGCGGGAAACGAGCACCCCAGGCTGTAGGGCCGGCGTCGCCGGACAGCCGCGTGCTTCGGCATCTCGCTCCCTCGATGACCNNGCCCGGGTCACTCGCATCCCTCACCGCGAACACCGGCAACCGCCAGGTTGTCCTGTCTCCGCCACTCGGTCCCGACTGAAAACCGTTCCTCTCGGTATCATGGTTTGGTCAAAGAATTGCCGGTGTCATGCTTTGGTCATAGAATGCCACCCGGCGGTTACAATGGCCTACACCCAGCCGGTACGAGGGTTAGAACGGGAGAGGCACCGCAGCAGTGCTTCGGCATTCTGAAGCCTGGTGGAGGCCCCGCGAACTCCTTGCATAGGACCGGCAGGAAGCATGAGATTAACTCCCACCCGAGCTGACTTGCGCACGGACTGCTAAAAAGGGCGGGTCGCTGTGTGGTAGTCGGTCGCGACACGAACCTTCACCGGTCTCCCAGATTCCTGGCAAACCCCAAACCGTGAACGGCACTTTACTACCTTGACATGATTACTTCCCGTCCTCGATGCACCTGCGATGGATGCATGCTTAGTCTCTGTCAGAGGCGGATTCCTCATCTCTTGTGGATCTCATTCTTTCTTGGCTGCTGTGGCTAAGAACTGTGTACGGTAACTCCTTGATCGCTGTCGCAGTCGGCCTCCAAAGAAAAAAAACACATATAGATAGAAGATTCACATGGATCGTCACCTGGGCAGAACCCTTCTTTTCGCGAAGCTGAATCTGACACATTGCGCGAACCTGCAGGCCTTCAGCGAAGGAGGTCACTCATGTTCAAGAAGAAGGAAGAGGAGATGAGCGGAGCAAATAATTATCTGCCAACGTAGAGTCTCCGCATGCACGGGTGTACAAGTGAGGCAAAGGCCAGAAAAGCCAGGGAGAGCAGCGTGACACGTAATATCTTGTTCTATCCCCTTCAGTCGTTCCTTGCGCCGTTCTGCGTTTTTCTACTCGGACTACCCTTCTCGCGCGCGGCGGTCAGACTGTGCGTACACGGGAGCGGACAATTAGACCACGGTGGCTAGGCTCGACTCCGAGCGAGCCGCTAGCCCTCGCTCCAGCCTCCAAGGTCTGATTTCTTCTCGGTTTGCCCCGAAATCCGAGGAGGCCTTCTTCAATACAGTCTTTGTTTCCTAATGTCTGTGCGTTGCCTCTGTCGCGAGGCTTAGCGGTTGTTTGGTTACTGGTGGGCAGAACCAGATGCGACAGGCGGGACAAGGTCGTCATATCTCCGGCGTCGCCACGGTACAAACAGGCATCCCAATCACGAAGATTGATCCCAGGACCTGCGGCTGTAGCAGTGAGGGGTTGATATCAACACCGCGTGCTGCTTCTGTTGAAAGCAACTTTCTGTTCGTCTATTCTGCTTTCTCCGGGCCGACCGATGCTTTCTAGTGACCTGGTGTTCGACACTTTCTTGTACAGGAAGAAGTTTCACCTGGAAACTGTAGGTAGCTTCTTATACTACTGTGAAAACGTCGTCCTAAGAAAGCCGAACTGGACCGACCTGTACTGCAGTGCGAGTAGAATTACATCCGAGATCAAGCAGCGGCAGCGTCGCTCTCGTCTGCCTTCGCCACCTGCAAGCGTGGACTGCAGCAGTTGTTCGACTAGTGAGGGCACTGTGACAGCCCCTCTGTCGGCGCGATGTCGACAAGCAGCGGTGAGTACATGAAACGAGGAGTGTCAGGGTCTCACTGATAAACATGCCTGTTGCTTTGAGAATCACCTCCATACACCGAACTTCTCTACTTAACAAGTCGGTGAGGCAGACGGGTAGCTGGTACGGGTGGACGACCTTGTTAGGCTTGAGACTACAGCGAGGACTGCGTTGTGCTTTTCTGGAGCGGGAGGCGATAGCAGGGCCATCTCCCTTGATCAAATGATTTGCGCTACTATGCAAGAACGCAGAATGGCCGAGTGTGTTGTGCCGGTCGAGGCAGCCGCGACCGCACTGGTGCCGAGTAGCCGCAGAATCAGGGTGTCTGCCCGGGCCGGACCAGTGAGAAGTGTGCCGGTAGCGGCAGGAGCTGTCCGAGGTACGGAGTGCTGAGGCGCCTGCGGCTGTAGCGGTTTCTACCCGTTGCGGGAAGGCACTGGGCCTGCGGAGCAGGCAGGGAGTGT
>NW_027154883.1:24865-50510 GCF_002600585.1 Cystoisospora suis
AAAGTGTTCACCCGTGGAAACGATTAGGAGCCCTGAAGCCTTACCGCAGTTTGTGGCACCGGCGAACCGTGGTAAGGTGCCGACGATTGAGGTCACACAGGCACGTCAGAGTGGTCTATGGCGCTGCCTCTAGGCCGTCGTCCACAACATTCGGCTCCTCCAGGGAGGAAGACAGAGCGTACAACTTGCGTCCCCAGTCCAACAACCTGTTCGAGCGACGGCGCACCATCTTCGGGCTACTCTCCTAAAGGCGCCGACGTCGGCGCGCGCGTCTGGCAATGGGCCTCGATCGTCAAGTCTGTTTACTTCGGTTCGCATGAGTGGATGATAGGAGCGGGAACACGTCCCGCTGTAGCCTGGCTGCTTATGACCGGGAAGCTCCCCAAGCTTTCCACGGGTGCTCAAGGCTTTTTTCCACTACCAGCACTGCCACACCGTGCCCGGCTGATCAGCCGTACATTGGGCTGAAGCTGGTTTCCGAGTCAACACGAACGCATGAGGGTCCGCCTCGAGCACGCGGGAACGCGCTCTCGGGTGTAAGGTTGTCGAGAAGCGGGCTCTGTCTGACCACCTTGTCCTGGCATCTCCCTGCCAGCAGAGTCGGGACTACACTGTCGATTGACTCTTGCGTGTGCCGGGCTCCTTTTTGTCGCGTAAACAAGGCGTCGATGAGTCGCACACCGCTTCTGAGCGAATTCGCTTGCCGACGTGCAAAGGCCACCTGTACTCCTACCAGGCACAACAATCAACGAAGTGGCAAGTGCGGCGCATCCATATTCACTCGTGCGATTGTACCTGTCGCGACGCGTTCCCGTCTTCTTTAAACCCATGCAATAAGTCAAGCCCTTGCTCTACTGTCGACACCCGTAAAAACTCATCAGCAACAGCGTCGACCATGAAAGGCGGCAAGCGCCCTGTACAACTGCCTGGTCACTGCAATGTTCCGCAAGACAAGGAGAGCAAACACGCGCGCCCTGAGGGATTTAGTGCCGTGGGAGACCATGCCTCTGTGGAGGTCCTCGGATGCAGCATAGTTACTTGTCGTCGTCGTTTGTGTCCGATAGACAAGTTCGTTGCGCAAAGAATTTGTTGGTGTCGCTCTTCAGCGCCCCTGTCCCTTCCTTGCCAGCGCGGTTCACTTCTACCCGCGTGCGACGAGCGCGGAGCCGCGTGCGGCCAATTTCTTACTTCAACAGAAGTTTCCGCCTCCCTGACTCCGTGCGACTGCATGATCTGTGTAGTGTCCCGCTGTGCTGATGTCCCAACCAAACCCCATCTGCGTTTCCCCCGCCCGGTTTTCTCCCCTGGGAAGAAAT
This sequence comes from Cystoisospora suis, assembly GCF_002600585.1. Classification (NCBI taxonomy): domain Eukaryota; phylum Apicomplexa; class Conoidasida; order Eucoccidiorida; family Sarcocystidae; genus Cystoisospora; species Cystoisospora suis. Next base: position 26,182 of record NW_027154883.1, read on the forward strand.
GATATGCATGCCTTCTCCCCGGCAATTTCTCCGAGTCACCTTCCTCGTCTCGTGGTGTCAAACAGCTTCTTCCACTCCGTCTGCTCAACCCTCATCGTTTCCACCTTGACCGCTGTTGACTTTTTTTGACCGCTTTTCTGTTTCCGCGGAAGCTCCGTCTGCGAGCTGTTGTCGGCTTCTCTCTGGCCTCGTTCGATTTAGTGGCCAGTGAGGTCTCGTTCTCTGGGGGCAGATCGTGTATAGGTGCGCGAGGCGCGTGATGCTGCGACGGCCTGTTTCTTGTCTTTTACAATCAGTAACCAGGAAGCGGGCATGGCGCTATCTGCCTCGTGCGGGCTGCCGTTTTCCGTCGCTGTAGTAGCCGCCCGAACTGGATGTGGCCCTCGTCACCCTTGAACTGCCCGTTGTGCTTCGTCTCTCGGTCTTCACTTGAACATCTCTTTTTGTGGTCTTGTCATCCTTCTGCTTGTCTCGCTTCAGTTGGACAAGATGACAGCAGTGGTAGCTGCGTCCTGTCCGGGCTCTCAGGAGACCGGCGATTCCGAGAATATCGCTTCTTCACAGTCACCTTGGCAGTCTGATTCTCTGGTTTCTGCATCCTACTTACATAAGCTGATATTCCTTTATTTGCGGATACACGCTGATGAGGTCCTGTCAGAGCGTCTTCAAAATTGGGAGTTTTGTCGCTGCCTCTCCCGCCTGTCGCGCGCTGGCAATGAAAAGTCTTCCTGCTCGTGCAAGATATGTCAGGAGTCCGGCGCCGAAGATCCTGAGGCACAGCAGAGCCTGACTGACACCACAGCGCCCGCGAGGAGGGATCCAGACGTCGGACAGGCGCGCCGTCAACGGCTTTACTGCTGTGCGTCCATATGGGACCCCAAGACAACTGCAGAAGCCGACGCAGAGTTCTGTGCCTTGAGGTCTCATTTACTTCAGGCGTCATCTGGCCTGGACGCTGGTGTCCAACAGACGGGGGGACAGCCGAATGTGGAGCAACAGGCTTCCGCACGGAGGCAAGATTGTCAGCGGGTTCCAGATCGGGACGGTTTGGTACAGCGTTCTGATCTAGCAGGCGCGGAGTTGGATCCAAGGTATGCACCGCAAGTGAAGACGGGAGGAGGGTCGGCCTCCGGATTGGGGACCGCATGTACGTCGCGCATGTGCGGTGTAAACCGTGACTCAGGCGTTTCGCGCACGAGCCCGTGCAACGATGATTCATGTGCGTCAAGTACAGGCCGCGACGAATCGGCTTCTTCTACCCTCTTAAGTGGGCCTGGGATGGTGTGTCCAGCCGGGAAAGGTTCAGAATCAGGTGTGCCTACACCGCGCGGCGATGCTGCCCAGAAAGAGCCTGTGTCCACCCCAGCAACAGGTAGCTCTTCATTTCCCGCCGGGTGTGGTACTGCTGTTGAGTCAGAGGAAGACATTTTCCATGTGTCGTCGGGGAGCCAGAGTGTTTCGCAGTCACTGGCCTTGGTAGCCGAAGACAAGACATCCGAGCAAAAAGAAAATGAAGGGAAAGGGAGCCGACTCGTAGATCGTGGTTTGCTGCAGAGGGCCCGCAGTGAGTCGGCGCCGGTCTCCAGCCTGGCACAGCACAATTCTGGTGCTGTTGATCCGTCTTCGGTGTCCACGTGTCTTGCCCTCGTCCCCCAACGAACTTCGCTCGTAGGCACTTCTTCACCTTGCTCTCCCGCTTCGGCGTGCGTCAGCCTCACTCCGGCGTCCGTCTCTGGCTCCATTCCAATGTGGCAATGGTCCCGTTCTCTGCCGCTGCGTCGTCTGTCTCCCTCTGCTGGGGAGTCTCCTACTTCGGCGGGTGGGGGGGAGGAAGAGGGTCAGAGTTCAGCAACTCCGCTGTCTCGCGTTTCGCTTTCTGTCTCGGTGTCTCCATTTGCATCGCCCCCCTCGCGTTTTAGTCCTCGCATGGCCTCTCGGATTTACGTCGACGGCGTGTTTGATCTGTTACACTCAGGGCATTTCAACGCTTTACGGCAGGCGAGGCAGCTAGGTGACCAGCTAGTGGTCGGCGTCAACAGTGATTTTGCGACTCTTGCTGCAAAGAACTGTCGGCCAATCTATACAGAGATTGAGCGGGCAGAGATTGTACGCGGGTGCAAATGGGTAGACGAAGTGGTTGTAGGCACACCTTATGAGGTGCCTCTGCATCTTCTGGACCGTCTCCACTGCGGCTTTGCAGCACACGGGGACGATTGGGTAGCTGGCGCGGATGGTCGCGATGCCTACGCAGAGCCCAGGGCGGCGGGAAGGATGAAGATTTTCAAAAGGACCGAGGGCATCAGTACAACTACGATTGTGTCACGTTTGTTGCAAGCGACAGCAAACATTGTGACACGGAGTGAAAAAGCAGCTGGGGGCACGACCCAGGCGGTCACCCAGCCTACTCGAGTTCAACGGTTTGCACGTGATTCTCTCAGAGAGCAGAAGTGTTGTGTCTGCGCTTCTAGGCGAAAAGACGATATGCTAAGTGGAGACGCTGCAGCGCAGAAGAGAGAAGGGGAGGGCAGGACTACGACTATGGAGTCTAGCAGTGGGGGGGGGTCGCCTACGTGGTCCTCTTCCTCGAGCGAGGGAGAGATTTTCCGGCCAGAAACAGAAGGGCAGCACGCGGGAAGGGGCAGGAAAGATGGGGACGGCACCAGCAGCGTGGCTGCATTCCCGAGTATCTCTGCAGGAAAAAGGCGGTCGAGTGGTGCACATACAGAGGGTCTTGGAGGAGGAAGATCGTCAACAGGTTGCTGTCAAAGTCATCCACATGGAAGGCGAGATGCGGAAGAGAGACGCATGCTCATGTCAACCAAGCGCCTTCTTCAGTTCATCGGCCAGCCAAAGAAACCGAAGAAAGGAGATAAAATCGTTTATGTGGACGGATCGTTTGATGTTTTTCATGGTAAGGTGTTTTAGCTGGAAGTCAGGGCCCGCCGAGTGCATCCACGCATCCGAGTACGTATCATCTTGTGTGTGGAGTTTTGTGACTCTTCATGTTCCCTAGCAAACCAGTAACCTCACGCCATCGGTGTCAGCGGGCGCGCGTTTTTCAGTGAACGGCTTGTGATCGAGGCCTGGTTGGCTACAGTCCTAGTCGTTTCGCAGAGTGGCTTGCGGCGGGGGCGCGTATATAGGAATTCACTTACGCGAATCCTGAGACGGCGAGAAAACGGCAGGTATCCTGGACTAGTGTGCGAGTGCTGTCCCTACTGCTGTGTGCTCTTCTTTAGCATTCATTGCATCGTGGACTCGCATAGAATATCTGTATCTACACTTCAGACACTTCAGTGTAGACCTCAGCAGAATCAAGTCATCATGCCTGGTAATTGCCATGTAGGTGAGATGCTTGCTAAGAGTAGGTATCCGCAGTGTTGTAGTGTTGGGGTAGGCCAGTGTATGAGGAGACGTAGGGATCTGCGCTGCGGTGTCGGGGCAGCGAGACAGAGATTTTCAAGCCTATACAATGGGAGAGGGGATTCTTGTCCCGGAACGTAGGCGACTTGGGTTGTTTTACGGAACAGTTGAAATACTGGTTACGGGCTATTGCCTTACCTTCTCGTGGTCATTGAGGCCGGTTGTGGAGACTGTGGTCACTTGTTTTCTGCTGCCTTCCCTTTGTCTTTCATTCCTTTTACAGTAGGGCATTTGCGCATTCTAGAGAAAGCGAAGCAGCTCGGTGACTATCTCATTGTGGGGATCCATGGTGAGCCGATCAGCCAGGAAACGTCCGTCGATTAACCCTGTGTTCCGACGACGGGGGGTGTATGCGGTTAGACCGCGCTTCTTGTATACCAATCCTAACACAGCATTGGATGTCAGCCGCGAACGCTCAGCTTGAAAAGAAAGAGCGCAGGGCCGGTGGGTGTGGTCGTTACAACCTTTGTATCAAGCATGTCCCAGTGCTCAACGGAGTCATAAGATCTTTTCCTTTCGTGGACTAGCTATTGGAACGGTCGGGCGTTGACGATCGTTGGTGGGCTGAGATGTTGAGTACTTGTCCATAGATAGTCTCTCTCTACATCTTTATGTGGTGTCCTCGGAGACGTGCAAGGGCGAGGTACGGCATTCTAGGCACAGAGCCAATCCATGTTTCCGCTGCCTCGAGAGGAAGACTCTCTCTTGCTTTCTTTTTGTAGGTGGGGTGAGAGGTCTGGACTGGCGTTTGTCCCGTCGGGTGCTCAGGGCGACAGTGACTTGAAATAGAAGTGTGACGTTCTAGTGCTGTACTGGGGTACTGAACGCTTGTTTCAGGGAAGTGCGGTCTTGTCGACTGTTTTCGCTGTTGGCGTGTGTGTACGAATGCAGATGACGAGACAGTGTCAAGAGTCAAAGGTCCCGGCTTTCCCGTAATGAATCTTCACGAGCGTGCTTTGAACGTCCTTGGTAAGAGAGGCCTCACATGGGGTGATCCGTACAGCTGCTCTACATCACAAAAGTTGTCCCTTCTAAAGGCGTGTTTATCTTTCGGTGGACGTTTCCTCACCGGGTGTGTAGCACATACGAAGATGAACTCAAACTACTTCACGGGAATACACACGTCACGTTAGAGATGCCTTCTCACATCTGTTTTGACTTGAGGGTTCTCGCAGGGATTCGCTGTGTGACGTGGGTCCAGGGTAATCCACCAGAATCCACGTGCTCCGTCGTGGAGGGATAGAAGGAAAGTGTTCACACGGGGGATTCGGTTACACCGCCACTCACTTTCCCCTGCGGAGGAAGGAAGCTGTACACATAGTTGTCGGAGAACCGCAGGTAGAGTTTTTTTCAAAAACGAGACTCAGGATTTCGACCATTGTTTGGGGTAAGTCATCAAAGGAAAGAGGGTTGTGGCCATATCTCTCGATGCTTGTTGTGATGAAAGAAGTGGTTTATGCACACACTGTGAAGTGCTCACTACTTTAACATCACGGTAATCTGGTTGATCTCTAGTGTCTTTCTGGTCTGCATTTGCAGCGATGCGAGTTGTGGACGAGGTGATTATAGGAGCACCGTGGGTCATTCCTCAGTACCTTTTAAAGCAATTTCAGATTCAAGTCGTTGTCCGGGGCAGCCGTATTGACTCAATCGCTTACCCTTTGAAGCGCCGTTCTCCGTCCTCAAGCCCCTTCTCTGGCAGCGCAGTAGGCGGAGGAGGCGGCAGTGCGTTGTCATCATCAATCGGGGGGTCAGAAGGTAGTGTCTCTTCTTCGGGCAATGCTGGTTGCTGTCATTCTTCTCTCCGTGACGAAGACGAGGACAGCGAGGGCGCGGTAGACCCGTACCAGGTGCCTAAGGAGTTAGGCATGTATAGGGAGGTTGAGAGCTCTTCATCTTGGACTACGAAGGAACTTGTCGAACGCATCCTCGCCAATCGTCAGTCCCTTCTTGAGACTATTGATAAACGGTAGGGCTTTATCTAAGACACAAATGAGACGACGTTTTCGGGTGCGTCAGGCAGGATGTCTAGAGGGGGGAAACCTACTAAGTATTTGAGCAACTGTGACGTAACATTTATATGTGACGCCGATACGTGCCCCCGGGGCACTCAGTTGCTAGAAGCATACACCATGACAGCAATTCAGTGTCGTCTTTTCTACAGGGTGTAGTGGTAGTGTGGCAGTGGTGGCCTTTTAAAGAGCTAGCAACGTGATGCTGTCAATGTCATCAGATTTCTGGAAGTAGTTCAGGTACTCCGTTGTGTACAATAATTGGTTGTCTGTAGTGCTCATCGGTCTGGACGTGTTTCATTTGAGACACAAAGCCTGTCCAGTTGGTGTACCAGGGAGGCTGTATGCGTGCTTTCATGCGAGGGGGAGGCGGGGTGAGGATGCTCAAGTATTTGACGATATAACGACGATCGCCGTATCTTTGCACTGTGTGGAGAGGGAACGAATGAAACAGTTTCCTGAAGAGTCTCTTCCCTCTTCGACCGGGGGCAACACACTGCTGGTTCAACGCAGTTGCTGTGTTCGTCTGTACGTGTAATCGTCTCTTCTTGCAAGATACTGCTGGTTCGACGCGGTTGCTGTGTTCGTGTCTTCTCTTTGTATCCACTTCTTTTGTTTCTACATCACGCCAGCGAAGCTGCAGAGATTCGATATTCGAGGCAAGGAAAAGCTGCTGCTCGCTCTCCTTATGCCATGTAGAGTTAGCTGATGCTGTGCGCAGGACTGAAGTTCTGAGAAATGGTTTCTTGTGTATCTCTGTTGTCTCCCGTGGGTATTATCGGGAGCGACGTCTACACGCGTTAAACGTGGCGACGTAAACGTAATGCCATGGGAGGGCTGTGCATCATCTCAGCACAAGTCGCGTGAGATTGTTGGCGTAAAGGGTTTCTGTCTTTCTTCTTTCTTCTCAATTGTAAGTGGACAGATTTTGTGAAGTGCGCCGGGCTGTGCCTTGAATTTCTTTTGCATGACGCCTGGCTTTGTGATGGTCATGCAGGTGCTCCAAGGAGGCGCGTTTCTGGCAAGAACAAGATGAAGCTTCTGTTGCCCCGATGACGGAGTTGTAGCCAGGTCTCGCTTTTCTCTTCGGCCGAAGAGCTCAGTTGCGCGATATCACGCGCTGTTATCTATTCTAAAGTCCACGCCTCTGGAAAACTCTCTATTCTCAAGTCGATTTCTCTGGAATGTTATTTCCTATGGCGCTTCTGTCTTGCAGTTGGACCACGTTCCCTCCTTGCCCTCCATTCCGGAAGATGAGACGTTCTAACGGCGCTGGAGGAGGAGTCAAAGTCCTGAGCTGAGCGCCTCTTGCGTATACATTTCGGACGGAAGATTAAGAAGTAGAGCAATGTGCGGGCGTGCGTGCATGGACCCAGTCTTATTGTCTTAAACAATCGCACCGTGAATGCGCGATGTTGTGAACCCTGGTTCCGTATCACCTTGTCTGTTGAGCTGAGCGTGCTCACAGCCTTTGTTTCTTTTGAAGAATGCGCACTTTTCTTCTTGATTTCTGTGCGCACCTCCACTCAGCGTCACGGATCTTCTGTCTTGTATTTTGTCCGCGCCGTTACATTTTTTTTCTACTGAGTTGATGAAGGATTCTCACGGAAGTTATCGTGTCTGCACCAATAATCAACCGTGTATGAATAGTACGGAGGTCACTTCCTCCTGTATGTCTCATGTTATTCATTTGTCAGTGCTTCTATGTCTGTTATTTGAGAGGCGCGAGGTAGATCTTAGACAACCCTCTTTGTCGGCGCCTGAATGTGGCGTGTAGAAGCAGAAGAAGTCGATAGACCGGCAGAAGGTTGGGTTGTAAGGCGCACTAGTGGCAGTAACCCACGGTACACTAGACTTCACCCTAAAGTGTCTCCGCGGTCATCCCTTTCGTGCCGTGAGAACTAGAAAATCGGTACGGCCGCGCCGCCCGCACACTTGGTGCACGGGGGGAATCCCCCGGCGCATTTTACGAGCTGGTCCGGTGTGCTTGGGTTTTCTTTTGTGGTGGATCAATTTCGAGATGCAGACGCAGAAGGATTTGGAGGAGGAGGATGGGACTATGGCTCGTCGGTCTGTTCACGTAGGACGGGCCAGGCCCATGATTAGGACACTTCCGGCGTCACTCTAGGGAAACAAGTGGTACAGGTTGATCTCACGAAACAGCTCTCTGTGTTTTCTCGTTAGCAGTCAAAAAGACATTGGTGTGCCCACCGTCAAGCACTTTCTTTGCTAGTCCTTGTCCGAAGTCTCGTAGGACAGGCTACCTGTAGTCAAATGCCTATTAGCCGCCGCAGATCGGCTTCTGCAGGACGGGGGAGCAAGTTCTGCAGTGCTTTGACGTAGATGCTCTCTGTATGGTATGCATTGCCTGTTTCATCCGGCGACCTTCCGATGGTACGCAAGCCTAGGGGGCAGAGTGACGAGATTCAGTCAGGTCTGCGTATATATCCAAATGGGGGATACACACACCAACTGAATCTTCCGATACAAGCCGTGTCTCTGTCCCCGTGATTCTGACACTATCATGACAATGCCTTTGAGAAATGGCGCAGGCACCCGACCACTCCAGAAGGTTGTACCGAGCATGTCGCCCAACAGAAATGTTGTAGTTATACGGCTGAGGAATTTGCCAAAATTTGGCACAGTTATCCATATGAGGATGAGGGAGAAATGCATTGGTAGTTGGGACTAAAGATTACATGCGGGAAGTAAGGACACACACACCCAATGACAGCCGGACCCGGGACGAGTCGTTCATAGAATCTTCCTCAAGGTCAGTCACAGAGCGTAGGCCCATCGGCGGCTCGAATTCAGTGTATTCCGCACAGCACACTTTAGCCAGGCGTGCGCGGATGTACGTTTTAGGCTTCCAGAGCTCTCCTGACACATCGCTGCAACGGGGCGTTGACCAGGTTCATCCATCGCGGTTCGTCCGAGACTTCTTTGTCGGGATGCCCAACCGGCGTCGCCTTCAGGGGACTTCTCGCGTTGGTAAGCCATGCGCCGCTTGGAGCCGCCACGTGGCATTGAGTCTGAGCGGAAGCTACCACCGCAACGCTCTGGGCCCCCGGGGCGAGCATATCAGAGTTGCCGCAAGGCAGCCGAGGAGGCTTGGAGAACGGGTAGGCGTACATTGTCCGGTGGTCAGGGTGGTGAGCACGGTCGGAAAAGGTGTTCCGAGAAGCGAGCGGACCTGCCGGTAAAGAGAACAAGAAAATGTAGACCGGGATGGACAATGTTTGGGCAACCGCGTTCTTGAGATCGATGAAGTGAAATCAGTGAAACATGGAGCAAGCACGCATCCTGATCTGAGAGTGAGAAACTGGCCAAAGGGGTAGCGAATGAACTTGTCGAGAACTGTATCAACAGACGGGTTGACACTTTTGTACCTGACAGCATTAGTCATTATGCTACCTACTAAAGGTGGTTGTTGTGGCAGGAGAGCACCACGAAGCCACGAGAACAGAGACAGTGTCCCTTCTTTGCAGTTTTAGATGGCGACACGACGGTAGCTAAGCATCGGCGAGAGTGCCTTCCAGTCTCCTAATCATCGAGAATTGGTAACGGAGGGACAAACTCGCGGATCCCTCGGAAGAAGCGTTAGAACTTGAAACAGTGGAGGGGGCTTCAGCAGGCTTCTACAATCCGTCGTTCGCCAGCTCTCTCTCAGTAAAACCGGGCAGCGGGTCGGGACTCCCCGGAGCACAAGGCGTATTCGTAACTTTCCGCGGCAGTTCAGCTGGTAGCAGCTGAACCTTTGCTTGCCCGCGCTAGGCCGTTTGGAACTCGGCCCTCGAGTCACGGATAACGTTGGCGACCGACACCGGCTCGCGCTGGATTCAGACCGCATACCAACAGCAGCGGCTTGCAGTTGCCTGCAGTAGAACGTGACAAATCTACTGCAGAAATCCAGCTACCTCTTGTCAAAAAATTACCCTCACGGCACTTTCTGGCAGAGGGGACGTCTTATAGTAGCAATGAACCGCGCGTGCTTCTTTCGAGCAACTTGCCTCGCCTCCTGCGGCCCCAGTTTCATAAATCTCGCCGGGGCTGGGGAGACAGAGTCAGGTTCGCAGCCCCATAGGGAACGGGCCAATCGCCATCGTAACCTCCGGGTCTGAGACAGCATCCCTGCAGCAACCCGGGCGCCAGTGCCCTTTGGTACGGCTCATACTCTTGTTATGTCGGCGCTCTCCGTCGCAAAGAGCGACCGTACCTTCCGGGGAACCCCGAGTCAATCATTTCGTGGTCCGCACTTTACTGACCGGGCAGGCTCTTTCCCCGCGGTACGAGCCCGTCCTGGTACCGTTTTTCCTAAGGCTCTAGAGCTTTCTTACTCAGCGGAACTGTCCGCGACAACTCCACGGCGGTGCGCTCACTTCATGAAAGTCATTCCGGCAGGGTTTACTTTCGATTGTGGGCGAGTCACACCGCCTACAGAACTGAGATAGAGCCGGACCCCTACAGAGCCTTGCTGGCCCCGAGGTCCAAAGAGTACTGTTGCGCTTCTCTTTGTCGGCGGGGCAACAAAAGAGAATTCGTTCTCGGAGAAGCTGGGAAATCTGTCGGGACACACGATGGGGCTGAGAAGGCACGGACCGGCTACACGTGTCAGGCGAGGTGAAGCTATTTTTGAGCCCACGCAGCCAGCGGGCACCCCAGCTTGACCGCTGCTTCCTGAAAAGTTTTCCTTAATGTGTGATGCTAGATGCGGTGTCTCTAAAGGTTTTGGAAAGTTCAGGTTACGGTTTGATCCTAGCATTATTACATGGCACTCCTCCATTTCAAAGTGAGATGTAGCACTGTATTCTTGCAGGCCAAAAAGGCGTGACACCCTCCGTCCTACTTTCCTGCCTTGAGGTTGATTAACGGCGTGCGGACTTCTTCTTTTCTCATCTGGAACCAGCAGGTTCCGTGTGCGAGGCGTTGCCGGGAGCTTATATCTTGTCACGGTAGCCGTCTCTTTTAGCCGGACAGGTGTGTTTGATTTGGAGCCTTTCCCGCAGGTTCTGTTGTGTTCCGTTAGTAGGCAGGTTTGCACCGCTCGTCACGAAAGAAGTGTAGAGAGCTTTTTTCTCCTAAGTTCTCCGGGAGGGCTGCGACACAGGTTTGGTCAGCGCTCGTTAGTGTGCGTGAAGCGGCAGTTTTTCGCGAGGGTGACGTCCGCCAATGCCGAGCGTTCCCAGGTCTCGCCCTTCGAGTGAACAACTGACGCTGCGCTAAGGCATCAGGTTTTGCCGGTTTTGATAGGCTTATGCTGCGTGACTATCAGCCGGCATTTTCTCCTTCAGCACTCTTTGCCGTGTGTCTCAACCGTAAACCTGCCTTTTTCCGTTCTCTCTCTCGGCCGCACCCCGCGCCGAGCCAGGTGTCACTCAGCTCAGATGCTCAGTTTTATCCCCACCGGCTTTCGCCTTGCTGGGCTAAGGACGCCGTCGTCCCCTAGTTTTGGAAAAGGCGCGCCCATCGGAAGAGTGGTCGACGTCGGAACGTGGTACCGCCACTTGACAGGCCAACAAAACTCGTGGCCAACTTTGGAAGGTGTCCAGCCTGTAAAGCCCGTAGCAGAATTCTTGGTGGCACTGAGAGGCCGTCCGTTTACTCCCATTTCAGCAGAAACGACGCGAGCAGCTTGTCTGTACCACTCGGAGACTGGCTGAGTGACAAACACTCCGCTAGTTGTTGAGAGACAACCGAGCCCCAAACCATAGCTTTCTCTGGCGTTGGGGTAGGAGTCCTAGACAAAGTACGGACGAGGTACTGCAGAAGCATTCACCGCGCTATTATCGCAGAATGCTGCACATTCTGGTGTTGGTTTTGAATATTATTTCTTCAGGGACCTTCGTTCACACCTTCGTACGTGTGTGTGTGCAAGGCTGCTTGTTTTATATAACACTCCTCTGCGGCTCTACAACTCGTGTCGGCCGCGTGCCCGCGGCCCCTACCCATCCAGTCATGACGTCACTGTTTTCAGGTGAAGGAAATGTTGTGTCTCTATCCTCTGAGGACGACGCTGACGACCAAATTCTAGAGACTCGTGACGACATTGACCAGCTACGAACGCTTTGCGTTGTATTGCTTGTAGCCACTATGCTATTGTTTCCTACGGCTGACTACTGTGATTTCTTCGTCGTGCTGGAAAAGTTGGGGGGTTGTTTCTGAAGGGGTGCGAACCCCCTTCTCGTTCTCCGATCTTGGGCGGCCAAAAACAGCAGCCCGACGGCATTGAACAAGGAACCACGTCAAGCTGGAGATGCTGCGAAGAGCATTCAGCCTTGACTCAACATGGCTGTAACAGTTGCCACCTAGCAGATGTTCACCGGGCCTCTTCGGTACGAGGAAAGGGAGTCAACTGAGTCCAAGTCAGCGTCGGGCCATACAGTGGTCTGATCCTAGGAGCTCGGACGCTTTGCTGTGAAGACTGCATTGCTCTTTCTTTCTTTGTGGACGCCGGGGCATGGTTAGAGCGCGGGTAGAACTGTCTGAACTGTGTCCCGAACTACGCGAAACTGTAGGCGTCTCGCCTGGGCAAGCTCGCCCGAATATCGCGCACCTCAAAGGTCGCGATGCACTTGCGAGCAGAGGGCCCCAGCGGCCTTCAAGACAACGTGCTGAGATCCTTTCGCCACCGGACGTGGGCAAGACGAAAGAGGACAATTTTTTTCTTTGTGATCAGAAGGGGCGTTCACAAAGCGGGTATGTGATGAACTCTGGTTGCCGCAGTAGGCTGCGATGTTTCATTGATTCTAGTGGTGTATCCACGTGAAAACCAAAAGCATACCAGGTCGACAGGAAACCCTTTTGGCAGGTTCCCTTCATTACTTCCCGTGTTTTTCTTGTTTGAAACCGGAAGACGTTCATCTCAATCATGTTGAATCTCTTCAGAAGGTCCGAGGTCCGCACAGCGCTCCTGGCGCTCCGGATAAAAGAAAAGCCAGTATTCTTCTCAGTAATCCAACGCCTTCTTTCCCGTCTATTTCCTGGGCTGTTCACTCGGGACGCCCGCCTTTCTCGCATCTATGCGAGTATGCCACTTTAGCCAGCTAGTGAGGACCCCAGGACTGGTGCGTTGCTCCGGTTTTAAGGCCTGCGAAAATTGCGGAGATTGAAGTCCGGTAAGCACCGGTCCTCCAGTCTGGCGACCCCGGAGCAGTGAATGCCTCTTCCGCCTTTGTTCACCGTGCACTATCTCAAAAATCTTAGTACAATAGGCTGCTTGTAACAGGGGGAGGGCACTCACGAGGCGGGTCGACACTTCTGCTTACCCTAGGCCCCGAGGTGCATGAACTCATCTGTGGTTTTTGTGCGAGTTTATACTTACAGCTCCGTGGTCCTCTCTCCCTGTCGGCAAGCGTTTCTTGAGAACCAATCAAGCGTCTTCCCCCACGAGGTGCCGGAGGCGTTGCCAGGAAACGAAGTGAAGAACTCTACTGGCCGCAGAACGGACGCGGTGCGATCGGAAGATTTCTCGGCTTCTTAAGCAAGAGAATGAGACACCCTTGAGATACATGGCCGCGCTGCAGAAGGCGCTCGGGGCACCGGGTGGCTCGGGCATACAAGGTACTTGCGACGTCAGGTGATCGGTCGGTGACTGCTTCATGATGTCGTACGCAGGGGCTAAGGCAGCGAGCAAGTATCCTGATACCTGTATCGTCGATACTTCCTTGCAAACGTGTGAAGCAAGATTTCTTCGTCCGCCGCGTTTGTGTGTGGATGCTTCGGGCTGCTTCTTGTGAAGGCAGTGTGCGTTTGCCAGACCATTTGTTTTTGTGGACGCCGCAGCAGTAGTAGAGCCTTTCGCCTAGTATTCCAGAGCTTCATGAGGGGAATTCTCAGAACGGGTAAGTTAGCTTTGTTTGAACTGACGCAGAAATAAGAACACTTATAGACAGCAGACCGGGCGGCTGAGGAGCTCGCTCTACGACGCAGCCACTCGAATGATTCCTGAAGAATCAAATTTACAGAACACGTTACTGACTTCAAACACACGATCTTCTCGTTTTCTGAGATACCTCGGGAGAGGAGGATGGAGTCTTCCGCCCTCGCTTCCTTTTACTTGTGTCGCGCGTGCTTGTTCTGCTTTCCTGTCAGGCTCTTGGGGTCCGGTGCCCATCGACATGTGTGAGAGGCTTCCAACATTAGAATTCACTGGGCCTGGGTTCGCGTCCAGGCAGATTGTTTTCGGCGGACTGATGGTACCTTTGACTAGCAACATAACACAGCAGTCGCAGACAACAAGCCGGTGAAGGGCGCAGGTGCACCGGTACTCCCGGACTAGCTCCGCTTCAATCGGTAGCACCACCCTGCCCGGCCGCAGACTTCCAAGTTACGCTCAACCTGCACGGCCAGCAACTAACCACAGTTCGAAGTCGTATGCCTACGCAACTGTGACGAGATAGGAGGAAACCCACGTTCACGACAACAGTATACGGAAACGGTTTCGAACTAGGGCTGCCCGTAAGTATTCACACACGAAGCGACCGCGTCTCTTCTTCGTAGATTCGCTTACCTTTGGGCCCAGTCCCAACCTGGCCGTGAGCGTTGAAACCCCATCCGACAACTTGCTTCGACGCCATAAGTGCCAGACAGTGCTGACTCCCGCAGCTCAAAGTCTCGACGCGGAACACGGAAGAAGGCCCTGAGACGTAACGAGAAGACGCGGCCCGAGCACCTGGTGTCGAGGGCGACACCACTGTAGATGCGGAACGGGGGAACTGCACCGCACAGAAGAGCACAAACACCCATGGTCCTGTCTCCTTTTCGTTTCTCCCTCGGCCGGGTAGCGTTTCCCGCACAGAGCCTTGAATCTTCCCTCTCACGAGTCAGCATCAGGTACGACGTTGTCTTCCGGGGTCGGGAATGACTGCAGACTTCCTAGAGTCTCGGAGAAGTCTAGGGGCAAACAAACAGGACTTGTCAATGAAGACCGGCATAACAAATATCGAGCACAGGTGAACGATGTACCTCGCCCTACAGACGCGACGCCGTAGACACGAAAAGTCAAACAATAGAACGGGGGACAGTAGCGCGCGATGGAAAACAGAAGGCAGCTAGAGCGCATATACAAATACAAAGAGTGACAGTCAGTCATCTACCCTTGTCTCCCCTGACTGACCACAACAGGCGCCGAAACTTGCTGTTGCTGCTGAAGGGTTCTTCCACACTGTCCTCGGGCAGTCTCGCCGCAACATACCAAGCTGTTCCTCTTGAGTAGCTCATCTGAATAACTGACGAAAATGAAGAAGGCCGTCAGAAAACACAGACAAGCACAGTGCCATAAGGCTCTTCCAGAGAGGACGACATCCTCTGGCAACGGGCCATTCGTTACCGCCGGCAATCCTACTCGAGGGGTACACGGACAGTGGTCTTCTCTGCACTTCCTCCGAGCCACAAGGCTTTCATCCTTTCTTGGTCCGGAACCTCGCCTGCTCTCTGCTGGAGCGCCAGTTCGGGGTAGTAGGCAACCACGAAGTTCGTAGAACAGAGGGCCGCGCGGAGGCAGACCAGCGGCGCACCCAGTTATGTTTTGATGCTGCGCTTGAGCAGCTGAGCCCACACGGGGAACAGTTTGCTCGGCTGTAACGTAATCGTTGGCAGACTAGTTGCAACCGGCTTCGCTAGCAAAGAAAGGAGTGTACATTAGAAGCAGGATGAGAGAACCGAGGCTCATAGGAATTTGGCGTAGGGAACTACGACGTTGGGAGATAGCGGCAGTGGGAAAATGTCTCCCCGTGTACATCCAACACCAGACACCACGGTGTGAAGGTCTCAGTTCGATCACCCCGACCGGTGTTAGAGCTCGGTACAGAACAGCTAAAACTTCTCCGGCACCCAACTCGGGCCGAACTCTAGGCTCATTTTCAAGGCTGGGGAACAGCTGCCTTGATCTTTTTCCCGTGATCTTCCCGCCAAGTGAACAATGGACTTCTTTACCCTTGGTGAACGTCTTCGTACAACACGAGGGTGAAGTCATCGCCCGCCTCCACTTTCGACGCCACGCAGTTCTGCACTAAACACAGCAAACGCGTGCGGCTCATTCATACACGTATCACTGAAAAGTGTGTCCCACGAGATCTGGCATGCATTTCTGCAGTTCCCGTCCGGCCGACCGGGGCTTACGCGGCAGTGAGACTTGCGCCAAGGTTACCCGGGTGAAGTAGATTCTCGTGACAACAGAAGTCATGGGCGCATTCTCTTATCGAGGACGGTGAAGGGGGTCGTTGGCTGGCGGCGCTCGCTTTTCCAAACGGCTAGGCAGAGGTGCCCGGTTTCGGCGCGCAGTCTCACTCTCGGGGTAACGGTATTAAACTGTGCACGACCGCCTGAGTTATCTACTGATTCTCGGAAGTACAGTCGCCACATGGAGGGCAATCGGACCACGGCACCTGGGCGTGCCGGCTTCTCTGAACCACGCCACCTATCGCGGCGTTTGCGGTTGACAAGAAATCGTACGCACCATGAACTTCGTAGATATATCTGTATCTCTCTGAGAGGTGGGACCGTGTAAGTTTCTATATCAAGACATAGCCCCGTGGAGGTCGGAGGACCAAGTGACGCAGTATCATCGTCGTCGCTACGCATGGCACAGTCAACTGCACAGAAGCAGAAGTCCACCGGGACGGCCGCCGGTCTGGAATAATCCTTGCTACTGCGTCTGCCTCATCAGTTCGGCACGCCGGAGACTACAGCCTTACCACCAGGAACTCCAGTCGGAGGCATAACAGCAACCGGTGAGGGCTGAATATGCCGATCTGCATAAAAGTACGACGCCGCCTTTGGACTGGTAAAGGTATTGCCTGAAAGAAGACAAAGCATCTCGCCTATTCTGTAGTCCAAAAAGCGATGGCGCCGGAGCGGGAGCCCTCGGGCGCTTACTCCCCGAATTCAGACAGTAGCTGAACGAGAACATCGGCGAGGCCCGACATAAGAAAACGCTCGCGGGAGTCACAAGTGTGAGTGTTTCACGATGTTCACACGGTAACACGCCAAGACGCCCTGTAACACCGGTACCCCCCGCATCAGCAAACCCGGCCCGCATACCTCTGAACCCTGGGTGAGTGCCTGTGCTGTTTGGTGCGGTGAGAGGCAAAAAAATGTTGCTGCACCTTATACGCGCAGAAACAGAAGTGGCTCCATTTCCTGAGAATGACTGGAGCTTCTCCCCTTGCTATCAGTGGACGCCTCGCTTACCGGAACACACGGTGACGTGTGGGGCCTACTTGAGAAAAACGCGCAATGAGCGCGACAGGGACAAGGACGCGGCGAAGAGCCATACCAGGGAAACGCTGGCCGATGGCCGGCGGGGGGTCTCTGCACTGTGCCACTTGAGTTCACATAAGTTAGGCAGTGACTACCTCAGAAGCAGTGAGTACTTGTGGTTCGGAGCTGCCAACGAAAGGACAAGCAGCCAGCGAAAGGCATTATCCCACCTGTTCCGGGGCACCACGCGGGTGGCATAGACTCTTGAAGGGCCAAGAAACCCTACTTTTCTATGCCACCGTCGCACCAAAGGGTAATCACCGGGCTTACCCCTAGCTCGTTCCATGTACGTGGTGCCCGCCACTTCCTGTTGATTCGACCGTGTGTCTCCCAGCCCCAGCTGAATCTTTGAGTCGTCTCCAAAACTGTCATGGAAAAATAGAACCAGTGACAGAAAGGAACAGTTTGTCTCAGATCCCCTGTTCACTACGGGAGATGCGACCAGAGTACTGCAAAAGAACTGCTCACTGCCTACAAAGAAGTAATTCCGAGTAGAAAAGGCACCAGCTAGGTTCGGACCTCTTGTCCGAAGAGCACAGTTGCACAATGACCTCTGCTAAATGATACACCTGAAGCGGGCAAAGTTCCCCATGCCTATCAATTTGCTGGGGGGCCCTTAAACAAGGTATACAGGTAAAGTCGCGCGCGTGCAGTGACAGATGTAGCATCCGGAAGAAACGTCGACATCGATATCCCGCTCACGAAGCAAAAAAAGCCTTGCATTCTTCTCCCCTGTACTTTTTGTGACGAGCTGTAACAATGCTAGGTACTGCGACGTTCGGCACCGTTCGTGGGCGAGCATGGACAACTCGTTCAACACCACAGCAAAGACTTCGGATCCGAGAACACCTTGACCCATCGGCACTGTGTACCAAGAAACGAAACCGAAGCCGAAAGTCCGAGGTGCGTGTTTCGCTGGACTCCAGACAACCGGAGACTGTCTGCACTTGTCCATCTCCCCCCTCTAGGGCAGAAGTGCACTCTCATGCAGCCTCCGCACAGCACTGGGCTGACGTATACATCTTTCTCTGCAGGTGGAGTACGTGGTTAGCAACGCGGTGTGACCTGTCTCTCCGACCATGGCCATCAAGTTTTCTGTCTTACGTGTACGCTTGACCGTCTTTACACAGGCATACCGTGTGTCTCAGACCGCAAGAGACTTCCACAATGAATGGCTCTCGATTGTCACCCTCCCTCCGGGGTGCACAGCCAGAAAAATCGACCTTCGTCATTGAGACATGGAGTGAAGCATCATCCGACGCCTTCGGCTTCACGCCACACTGGCCAAAATCATTGCTGCCGCAGCAGTCTAGGCACACACACACAGGCGAGATAGACTGGCAATACAGACAAACCTGCGTATCTCCGGACTCGATCGGGACTTCCAAAGGTGCCAACTAAATTGAGAAAAAGGCTCAATGAAACGACAAGGCGTTCCCCCGCGTGCTCTTTCTTTCCATGGCGACTCCTGGGTACTTCAATCCTAACGAAGCTTATAGAACCGAACACAAACAGCCGCAAGTAAAGGTCGCCATAGTTCCACCCTTCGATATGGGCGCGTACAGAAAGTCGCTTCTTGTTACGAAAAGCCACAGAATGGCTATATCCGTGTGCCTAGGTTTATTCTTTTCCTGAGAATGCAAGGGCCCCTGCCGTCACCCTCTCTTCTCGAGTCTCGTAACGCTTCGCCAGCGTGCACTTTTGTCTGGGAGGGGAATATACACAGTGATACATTAAGGCATGCGTGCTTACACCGTGTATGAGCAATCGACTGTCATAGAGTACCGACTTCATTCTCCGTTTGCACAGTTGGCCATCCCACGCGGTTCTAAGAAACACGTACAAAGAGCTCCATTCTTAGTAACGAAGGCGGCATGACTATTTCCAATGCTCATCTTGACCACGCGGTCTTCGAAGAAACCCCCGATCGCGAAAGTTAAACATGTCCTAAGCCATCTCGAGAGCCTACATCCCGAAGACGACGGGTGTGAAGAGGGAGGAAGCCCCTCCAGCTGAGAAACGCCCTCCACAGAAGCTACAGTGATTCCACCTTGTTCTGACACCGTAAGTCCTCGATAAGCTGGAATAGTCAAAGCCATTTCGCTTCGCCATTTTGGGCTCTCCTCCGCATGCTTCCCATGCTGTGGTTTCTGCTCCGAATCTACACGCTTTGCTGATTGCTGAGAACCAGCTGTCTTGCAAAAGACATTCTGCAGCAGTGACGGCAGGTCATCGAGAACGAAGACGCGGCCGTCGCTTGCCAGGAAAAAGATCTCCACGGCCGAGCACTGTGCGTCCAACACGTGAAAAGGAAGGGACAGGAGAAAAGGTCCGGTGAAGCCTGCGGAGAATAACAACCGCCCTCGAGAGGTGACAGCTTCTTCAGCCAAGAGGCAACAGAAGTGGGTATGGCAGCCTTCACACACAGAAGTAAATTCGCTTGTGAAAGACCCGTCATGACTGGCTGCCTGTCCCGTATTGCTGCGCACGGCATTATAGAAGGCACAGGAAGCTTGCAGAGGGGTCACGTTCTGCGTCAAAACTCAAAAAAGCGCCCTCTCTAAAGAGCGGCACACGCGCAGAAGATAGAAAGAAATACATGCCAGTGAACAGGTTTCTTTCAGGATGCTCGCACGTACGCTTACTTGCTCGGCTCCTTCCGTAACTGCACAAAAACCCTTCAGCCGATGTCAGCAAAGGAAAAACAGACGCTCCATAACGCTACACGAACAGGATGGAACGTCGAAATCCCTTCATGGACCGGGGTACCATAAGCAAAGAAACCGCTCACTTCTCACTTGCCCCGTTCTCATAACTTTATTCCCTGTTCGCCGTGAGTGTTTTTCTATGTTCCCGACAAATCGCCCTGTCAAGCAACCTGCGTAGGAACGAGTAGCTGTGTTACACGCAGCTGAGTTAATGTGAACAGATGTACAGGAGCATTGGTGTACACTAACATTCCCATTGACGTCGTTAAGACATGCTGACAGTCACACCCCAACAATGCGGACAGGGAAGAGTGTTTCATCTTACAAAGGTCGTCGTTTCTGTTCTCTTCCGAAGCGACTTCTATTGGTTCTGATCCGCTCTTCCGAAAGCTTCCCCAGATCGCGGCCTCTCCTTGAGCATTAACGGCGACCCCGAAGTTCGGACCGAAGGAAAGTTTGCTCCAAGGAGACGAGTGTTCTAAACCACAGGAAGAGATTCCGAAAGTCATCTTGGAATGAAATGCCAGCCGCGGAAACGATAGCTACCTGCCACGTCACAGACTGACGCCAATCAAGCTCGAGAATTCACCACGCCTCACCGTACTATAAAAGATACGAGCACCCACGTGCCTCCAATGTGTGTAGAGACGTTCTGCTGAACGATCAACCCATCACATGGACCCATGCTTGCGAAGACACAACATTCAAAAAGCAAGATTGCAGATTCGAAGCAAAGACCGCTGGGACTTGAGCATCAAGCACGTCGGAAGCGCATTGATGGCGCGACAGACCTGCAAACCACGTCACTTCCGTAGGCCGCATGACGTCTGTCGGGGCTCCACCAGGGAAGGCCGCTCTCGATCCCCACACGAAAATCTCCTGGTTCTTCTTCCCGCCCGTGGTAGGTGGGTCTAAGGTTTTAGCATCCTCTTGTGCTGCGCACTGGACGACAATCGAGTCCGAACGCTTCGTGGGTACAGGGAAGCGTATGAGCTTATCCGCATTCGATCTCCGTAGGATGGCTGCCGGGGTCTGCTGTGGCCCATTACTCTCAGGACTTTGTCTCCCTTTCCTATTCATCAGATACGCTGAGTTTCTCTTTTTACTCATGTGTGAGATATCGCGGCATGGTGAGTTCCCTGGGTGACTCGTCTCCGAGAAGGTCAACAAAGGAGAGCCATCCTCTCTCTGGCCTTGCAGGGGTGTGAAGTTTTTCCCGCTTGGTCGTGAAACGACACGCCGGTTGAAAAGGGACCCAGTGGTTCCATAGAGAAGTGCAGCAGCCAGGCCTGAGTGTAGAAGGTGCACGCCAAGCAAAAAGAGAGGAGAGAGCTGACTTGGATGGAGGCGGAAACAAGTGCACACGGACGCTGACACATCCGTATCCTCTTCACACCAAATCGGTCTGTCGCTATGACACTCCTGGAGCGTTTCCAACGGCAACCGGCGTCGCACCCGTTGTATGTACACCACGAAGGCGTTTCCTGCATCTCTTCTGTTGGGAAAAGTACGGCTAACCATATACAGGCTTGAACAGGTATATACGTACACCTCACAGGCGAATCTCAAAGGGCTTCAGAAATGTTGACGCCACCCAGCTGGCCCATTCAGTCCACCTGAATAGACTCGGAGGCTCGCACTTCGCCGGTGTATGGATTTCTCCATGGAAATTTGAGCGATCCATGTATAAATCAATTCACTCACTCGGACCAGAGACCGCGCCTGTGTTGTACGCCCGGGCGTTATTACCCATACGGAAGCGCCTTTATCAGGACGTGCAATGCTTTGCATGTGAATGAATCTTTTACCGCAGGGATGATTTTGAACGTCGATAGATTCTGAATACTGGGACTCCCAAACTGAGAGGAAAAGGCCTCGCTCACCTCCAATTAGGACGCGAGCTCTGGGGTCCCGTGTGCGACAAAAAGAAATGAAGGCCGGAAAAGGTACCTGCGACGCCATTTTTTCACATTCGCTGCTAGCTCGTGGTACCGGATGTACCCGCGCCCTCGTTATCCTCTGACGAGGGGGGGTCCTCCTTCGTGCCTGTATAGGAGCAGCCGAAAGTCAGGGAACCCATGTAACTGTTTGCCGCAGGCCGCAAGCAGCAGCTGACTTCCTTGGCTACATCCCCCTCCCCACTGGAGCAGGCCACGCACCGGAGAGTCGTCCTGTCTGTTTCGTGATTCTAGTTCTTCGCGTTTCTTCCTCGACTCCGATGCCTGTCGGGCACTTCGGTATTCTTGTCTCTGTTTCCTTCGCTAACAGCCGAGAAAGCAGGACTTCGCACCCCTCCTTCGCTCTTCGTGTGAATGATCCGTTTGTGTGCTGTCCCTCTGTCGTCACGCCGGGATATACCCGCGTTCTTAGTTAACCATCTAGCTCTACAAGTTACACGGCCACTGCACTCTTGACGAGAAAAGTGAGTCACCACAGGCGAAACACGCTAAACACGGCAGAGGGGCATCAAAAAGAACCGCAGAAAAAACGGGGGAAGTAAAGGGTATTGAAGAACGCTGTGCCGACGTGCAAACTGCCCAGACAATGGGGGACGGGACGTCTCCTCGCCCTTTTCCCGGAGGCCGAGGAGCCACCCTAGAAGGGGTCAAGAAAGGAAAAGGGAAGAGCGTTCCTGAAGACAGTCTGAAGCGCCCGGCGTTTGACGGAGTTGAGGACCCAGGAACTGCTGGGCGTCGAAGACGATATCACGGACCGGAGGAATCACCAAAGAGTCAGCTGCGCACAACGCCGATGTGCTGGCTTACGCATCAGCGGTGTGGCTGCTACGGCACGCCTCTCTCATTGTTACAGGGGGGGGTGTCGAGAGACCGTATACGCAGCGGGGTCGTGTTGTAGATTCGATTCATGCCGAGTGTCGTCCACGCGATCGTGCCCCTACATGTGAACTGGTGTCGACCGCCGCGTGCCAGGTGTGAAAATAATACACTGGGGGACACAAAGCGAACCGTTCGTCACAAAGGGGCGCCTGGAATCAACTGCAGAAGAGCGAAGTCAGCCGCGCTGCCGCTGTTCATTACGCCCCCGTGCACATTCCAAGCTTCCCTGATGCAAGTTCCACGAGTATCAGAGAGAGAGTCAGCACTGGCTCCCTCAGCGCATCCGGGACGGCTACAGCACTGAACAAAAAAGTCGGACAACAGCTAGTCGCCCCTTGTGTGCTCAAAACGCGAACGGGCTCGTCGGGTTACCCGTGTGTTCGCAATCCCAGTCTCTTGCATGCACCCCCAGGCGCAGGGATGGTCACCCATCTTTGCGGCCTCGAGTTCGTGTGGGCTCTAACGAATCGAACACGACTTCAGAAATGCGTATGTGTCTGCTCGGTCCCAGCGAGTCACCAGCGCCCCCTACTACAGACGCACCAGCCTAGCACGATACGCAGCTAACACACAGAGCAATACGCTCCTCGCGCCAGAGGTGTTAGCGGTGTTACCAGTCCCGTCAATGGGGAAGCAAGCTAAAAGTCTGACGTAATTCTAATGCTGCCGGTGTTGTTTGATGCTCTCTGGCGCCACATGGGAGCGACTTGTCATTGCCCGTCCGCAAGTCTGTCGCCACCGGCCACTGTACAAGAAGTCAAGTTCTCTCTCTCCTGGACACCCACGCATCGCGCCACTGCGTTCAATGCATGCTCACACCACTCCCTCACCCGTGTTAGCCGCTTCACTTCCACGCTTGCCACACCAGGTACAGGCTTGTGCTTACTCGCAGCCCTTCCGGCTCTCTGAAGAGCCTTTCGTATTTCCACCCCTCCTCACTGCCGACGACGTCCCTTCTTGCCGTCCCCGGTCTCCTGCCGCCCAGGCGTCCGCTGTCCGCTCTTTCAGTATTTCTCAGATCGTTCCTTCTCAGGCCAGGCCTGCACATGTCTCCACGTCCCTTTTACACTGGCCACACGTGCATGCCGCGACCGCGTTCGCACTTCACTTCAGGTACCCACTCGTTCATTGCCGGTGCCTGCCGCCTCGGCGTCCGCACTTCCTCGCATCTTTGGCTCGTTCAGGTCGTCCCTGTCGCCTCGGCGTCCGCACTTTCGACTGCTCGCTGGCCTGTCTCCCGTGCACTCTGTCTTGCGCGTCCGTCCTGTAGACATCCGGCTCGTCTCAGCGGGTGTTGTTTCTGCACTTACCCCTTCATTCGCTCCCTTATCATCTCGTGTCCCCGTGGTGGCGCAGCCTCTCGGCAGAAACATTCCGCCTTCGTGGGAGTCCAGAGGGAACCCCGCGCTGAGAATCGTCGGCGAGGACCGCAGCAAAAGCCGATGGTTGATTTCTGCACACGACGCCTGTTCGTGAATCTCAAAGCGTGAGAGCCAGGCGGGCTGACCTCTGGGCGTCGCTGGGCGCGGCTGACTATCAACAAATGGCACACGTCAGAAAAGGCGGTACTCCACCACCACCACTAGAGAGAGGACCGTCGAGGAGACGGACGCAGTAGCCCTTGTGGGCAGCAGTCAGTCGGTAAACTGTAGAAATTGGATTTTTTATTCACAATCAACAGAGAGTCTTGCAGCTCGTTAAGGTAGTGGCGACTAGGGTTGCCTAATTTCAGGAGATTGCGAGTTTTCGTGATCGATGCAACTTGGAGCCTGTGTGGCCGCCGCGTACGAGTCAATCTTGTGTAGAGGATAGTCGCCTGAGCCGCGTGAGTGAACATTGAGAGCATATCTGGAAGCGAACAGTTACGCGAGTTTACGAGTAGTGTGGAAGATTGAGTTTTAAACGGCGACCAGGACAGAGAATTCGCTCCAACATGTTGGAGGCAGTCGAGCAGTGTGCGCCGGAGGGCGTGATAGCTCAAGGGGACGTTGAGTTGTCTCGCTCGATTGAAGAGCCGCGAATTGTGGATCCTAACAGGTCCAATTGGGGAAAGCTTTGGGTTAATCATGAATAGCGTTTGTGGTAATGGT
>NW_027154883.1:50623-51691 GCF_002600585.1 Cystoisospora suis
GGTGTTTCTTCGGACCCACCTCATCCGTTGTGTAGACAATAGTGGGAGGAGCTTAGATAGATATCCACCTCATCCGTTGTGTCTGAAGAAACACCCCCACTTGCGAGAAGGCGGAGAATCACGGAGCTGCCAACGGGGGAGAACACAGAAGACCTTCCATCCGTCGTACTGAATGGTGGGAGAGCTATGTGTTCCTCTCCACCATTCAGTGCAACCCGTTCTGGTTGAGGATTGTACAGGCAAATCCGAAGGCAATTGATACTAAACCGGAAGCGCAACGCCTGCACAGGCTTTGCAGCAAACACTCCAGCGTTGTCCGTGAAGACGGCCGCGAGGCGACCATATTGGCACATCAGCGTGTGAGTAATCACCTGCAGCCAGGGCTTCACCAGGGACAGTTTCAGGTGACTTAACGGAATTGTCTACGGCGGCTAGTACGTACTAATTTTCTACCCGTGTTTTGACTGGTATGCATCGATAGACCGCGACTGAAATAGAAGTGGTTTGGGTAGTTTAGTTGGAGTGTTTGGTTGGAGTGTACGCCTGCAGTCTAAAGCTTGTCGTCGGGCACAACAGACGCCGTTCCATTGTTTTCCGGATATCTCCGCGCATGGCTGCCCGGGGCATACCGACACCTTCACTGACTGTGCATTTATCTGCACCCAGGGGGGCTCCCTGTGGCTCACTATGGTCAGCAGTCACCGGGGTTTCGCGATACACTTTCGGTACGAGTACCCGGAGGGCTCCGTCTTCACCCTGTCTGAAGAGATTGCCATCCTGTACTACACACTGAGCCAGGAGAAAACTGGAGAGAGCCTGCCGCCGTTGCGGCCCGCCACCTAGCTGTAGCCTTCACTAAAGCGCGGCATTAATCGTCACTTCGCTGCTCCTGCACCGTCTTGGCGCTCGTTACATCCCTCAAAGAGAGCAACCATTTGAGACAGGGAACGCTTCTCTTCAACAAAAGGGAAAGCATAGCCGGGAAAGAGTCGCCCGGTTTTTTTTGGATTCCTGATCCACCTTTCCCCGCTTTCGTGAGGTAGGGGTTGATATGCCGGGCAACACAAT
>NW_027154884.1:0-233 GCF_002600585.1 Cystoisospora suis
TCCTTTCACTCTAAGGTTATTTCACTTTTTGGATCACTGAACACGGATCTCCCGGCTCCGGGTTTACTCACATTGAAATGAATGTTCAACAAGGCCACTCAGGGTGAACTCCCCTCTCAACGCACAGACAAGGAAGGATGGCAGGAGATGGAATCTCACTCCTCAGCCAACGAGTTCTCATTAAGCCTCATCCTACTCTATCGGGAGGGCATCCTTTCCACTTTAAGGGGCCC
>NW_027154885.1:0-479 GCF_002600585.1 Cystoisospora suis
TTTCACTCCGAGGTTATTCACTTTTCGGATCACTTGACACGAATCTCCCTGCTCCGGGTTTTCTCAAATCGAAAAGAACGATCAATAAACCACTCAGGGTAAACTCCCCTCTCGACACAAAAAAAAGAAAGGATGGCGGGAGATTGACTCTCGCTCGTACTCTCGCTCCTAAGCCAACGAGTTCTCATTAAGCCTCACCCTTCTTTGTCGGGAGGGCTTCCTTTCCACTTTAAAGGCCCTTGGTCGATTAAGAACCTTCCCCCAACTTACGGGCCAAAGGAAAACACACCGATCACGACTGATAATTCCTTTTCACAGATGAACACTCTCGAGAAAGAGAGACCGACGTCATCCCAAAGGCGGCCTCCTCTTCTCTTAGCTCCGAACACTCGTCTTCTCTACGCTTTTTCTCAAAAAAGGTTCTCCCTACTCTCATCTTTTTTTTTACACTCCCTCTTTTCCTTCCCCCGTCGTCCGTG
>NW_027154886.1:0-319 GCF_002600585.1 Cystoisospora suis
GAACGTTCCATCTTCCCGCCACAAGAAGGCTGACCTCCACTATCTCAAGGCAGTCGCTCCAAAACGGTCACGGGCCTTCTCCGACCAACACAGTCTGGCTTTCTCAGAGGACATTCACAAGTTCCAGCATTTTTCACTTCTCTCCGCCGAGCAAGCCATGCGGTGCTACCAATTAATATGTTTATGAGAGTTATATAAACTGTCACAAATTACAGGATGGATCAGTGGTAGAACATTCATGCTCTGCCTCTACGATCACTCTCCTCATAATAGGACACGTTTACAAGCTCCCCGGGACTGACGAACCGTCGATCCCCTC
>NW_027154886.1:819-1034 GCF_002600585.1 Cystoisospora suis
GAAACTTAACACCACGACACTCCCTCGATTCCACACTTTCGGTCACCAACACATTCGATCATCTCGAATTAGGGAAAATCACTTTCCTTCCACAAGAACTGACTCCCTGTTGCACAAATTAATCCTCTCGCTTCTCTCTCTTGTTTTTTCCCCAGTTGGTCTGACTCCCGGCTCCGGCGTCTCTGCGCCTCGCTCGCTCGGCTCGCTTGCCGAAG
>NW_027154887.1:0-231 GCF_002600585.1 Cystoisospora suis
CTTTCCCCGATTGGTCTGACTCCCGGCTCCGGCGTCTCTGCGCCTCCCTTGCTCGGCTCGCTTGCCGAAAGTCAGAACACTGGTCGGATTTCCCTGGCTGGTCATGTTTTACACTTGGCCCCAAACTTAGACACGAGAATTCCCTCCTTTCTTAAGTGTCAAACTTTACAAAAGGTTACTCTTTGCTATACGCTCTAAGGTTACAACAAGATCACCACTTTAATCACTAGT
>NW_027154888.1:0-467 GCF_002600585.1 Cystoisospora suis
GGGGAGGCGGACGTCGAGAAGGGGGAGCAACCTCCCGCGGCCAGAGTGAACACGACGTGTTCTAGTCAGAGGCAGAGGCCGAACTACGGCCAGAGACAGCCACAACAACCTACGCAAGCAAGCTACGGTGAGCTACGTGATGGCAACGTGACGCCAAGAGTGCAAGTCTACTGGGAGGCGACCGTGGAACCTCCGTTTGTAAGACCCGGTCGGGACGACCAGACCCAGCCGGGCGGCCAGGTCAACAAGGTGACCACAAAAGGGAGGACGAGGCCTCCTGAGAGTGAGCGGAGACAACATATTAGCCCCAAAGGGCGGCGTCCGGAGTCTCTCAAACGTTATAACACCCGCAGAACGGCACCAGGGCAAGGCGCGCCGACCACCAACAATAGATCAGACAGTCGGGGACCCCTCAGAAGGAGCCGTACGAGGCGGACAAGGCGAATAGTCCAGAGCAAAACGGTTCA
>NW_027154888.1:768-950 GCF_002600585.1 Cystoisospora suis
CTCCTTGAACAGGCGGTAGGCGGAATTCTCCTCCACAGGCAACAAGGGGTACCATCCCACGGCCACCAGGTAAGGCACCAGACGTTGGCGCAACAACGGGACGACCGGGGACTCCTCCACCATCCATTTTCGGACCTCGGCCATGGAGAAACGAGCCCCAGCGAGGCGCCACAAGGGACCCA
>NW_027154888.1:991-1277 GCF_002600585.1 Cystoisospora suis
CCAACACGATCCGCCCACTCGGCCCGATACAGCAGCACGAAGAAGGGAGAGGCGCCAACCTGAGAACGACAAGCAGGCACACCCAGACGCATGAGAGGAGCACACCCAGAGGTCAGGCGGAACAAGCAAAGGGCGGAGACTTACCCCAGCAGGTCCAAAACCACCAACTCGAAGACAACGAATCTCGTGGAACTGAGCTTGGACGACCTGTCGGCGACGACGAGGATAGGGAGCGGTCGCCGAGACAACCCCAGAGCGAAGAACGCGAGCTGAAGCCACAGACAGC
>NW_027154889.1:0-211 GCF_002600585.1 Cystoisospora suis
TCCTGCCACTCCAGCAAAATAGTAGGGAGTCCGTAGTTCTTGAGTTGCCGCCTTGAGTGTCGCTGCCAGCTCCGGGTGAATGAAGCTGCGTGACGCGCCTGTGTCCATCAGCGCTGGAACGAGCCGATTCTAGAGCATGATCGTGATGGTCAAAATCTCGTCTTTCTCTGGTAGCTCCTCTGGAGGCGGGAGACCGTAGGATCTCTCCGCA
>NW_027154890.1:0-2867 GCF_002600585.1 Cystoisospora suis
ATTACGCTCAGACCGTGTCCCGTGGATCGGCGACGTGTCGTCTTGTTCGTCATCTCAGGCGCTCTCTCTGCTACGCTTTGTTCAGCTGACTGCCCGTCGTGGCTCTTGTGGCGCACGCAGAAGCAGCTGGTGTGACTCAAGAACGAATGTGCACGCTTCCAAACCCGTGACCACCGGCGGCTATCCGCTTGCCACGAGCAGGACGTGAGCCTGGCGCTATAAATGTGTACTTGGTGCACGGGTGGAGCGAAGGCTGAGGACACGCTAGTTCCTGCCAGGCGTCCTTTATCCAAGAAAAGTGATTCTTGTAATGATAGAGATTAGAAGACAGGCTGGCACCTGGATACTTCGTCCGCTGACGAGGACGGGTAGGAACTGGCTAACGGGAATAAAGTAGAGACAGGATATAGGGGCCAATACGCTCTTCGGAAACACGTGCTTTTGTCACGAAAATGCTCCCGTGTGTTAAGGTACACATGGTCATCCGACTCAGTCCGTGTGCGTGACATCAGGAGCGATGTTTTCCTGGACATCGCGAAGAGCCGAGAAATCCAGGAAACTTAGACGATGAGAGGAGAGCGAGGATTCTGGGGATACAGCAGCCGCTTTCTCTCTCTGGACAGATTTCTTTCTTCTCTCTTGTTCTTCTTCTGTCCATCTGGGAATGTGACTTCTTCTGCTTTGTTAAAGAAGATTTCCTTTGTTACGCCATTCGTCTTCTCAGGTTTAATGGTTTTTTTTCCGTTCACCTGCTCGTCAGGAACAGAACGGGAGCACCACTTTTCGCCCGGCTACTGAACGGACGATGGGAAACGGCACGGAGGTTCCTCTAAGGACGACGTCTACGTTTCTACGACAGGCCAAGTGTTTTCCAAGCAGTCCTCGGAACTGCAAATCGAATGGAACCTCTCACCCGCGTTGAGACAGTCGACAACGCGGTGACACTGCCTTCTGCTGGCCGTGTCCATGTTTGTGAAGCTGCCATTGTGGGGTGCCGGGCTGCCCGCTGTGCTCAGATGGTGAGCGGGCGTTGTCGCCACCCGCTGCTGACAGCCTGTCACATGAAGTGGAGGCACCCCGCTTGGCTGTCTCACGCCGTGCGGCAGAGCACCGGGGACTTGTTTGAATGCGGTCCTAGCTGTTCGGCTGTCCGGGGGAGGGGAGGAGGAGCAAGGTGCAATTTTTGTGGCGCGAGAAGGGGCTAAGCAGTCCGGGGTGCTGGCGCAGTATCAGCATCACTGGTGAGGTGAAAATGAGGCCCAGAGGAAGAACAAACAAGAACTGTGCGGAGGGGGCCCCGGTGCAGGCCTTCCTCTGTCCACCGTCTCTGAGGGTCGAGTCTCGTGTATTACGAGGCGGAAGGTGTGTGCTTTGGCGTCTGCACGAGCACTTCCAGTGAGCAGTGGAAGGACAAGCTACCAGCTCTCGGCGACAGTGCCGATCTCCGAGGCCAGTGTGTTGACATTGCCTTGCATGTGATCGGACCGGAGAGAGACAGTGAAAACAGGAGTCGGAGAAAGCCGGGAGCAGCCTGCGGTGAGTATTGCTGCAAGAACAGAAGAGCGGAAACAGCGCACTACACGGCGCCAGGATAGAGGCTCTCGGAGGCAATCCGCGTGGTCAGGCTGCCCCGCTTTTGCATTCGTTCTTACCGGATCGGAGGTTCTGGCATGCAGTGTTCTTGTGCTGCGACAGCCGCACATGAACAGGCTTACGCTTTTCGTAGGCTACGGGGGTACACTGTTCTCGGGAGACCGTTCGAGGCACGAGTCAAAGTGGAGAATAGCGTGGCTGAGGAGTGACGAGCCTGCTCCAAGAAACTGGCAACAACCTGGGCAGTGCGCGTGACTAGGTCCCCTTCGTTTTTCATCCGGTGACCAGTCCTGCTCACCTGCTCGTCGCGAACAGGACGTGAGCTCCGAGCATCTTTCGGTGGCTTGCGCGATGGAAATCGGGTGGTTTCTGTTCTCGCCTATGACGCTGTCGAGATTGTGCTCATAGTGTCGCCTTCTACGCGTTCGGGACCAGTCGGACATAGGGTTTTACGAACAGCAGTAAGCCTGGTAACCTGGTATCTTTCCAGGCATAACGTGAAACTGATATATGAGTAGGCTTCAACCCTCTGCTGGGGCAATTCGTGCTGAGGCTGCGCGTCGAATTCAGGTTGTGAGCCGAACAGATGTAGCTTTCACCCTGCTGAGAGCCTGTCACACGGACCGAGGGGTAACCCGCATGGCTGTGCCACAGATTGGGGCCGCGGGCCGAGGATGTGCCCGGCTGTGGGGACGGAGCTTTGGAGCCGTCCGCGGGACGACAGGAGAGGTAACGGACATGTGCTGGCCCAGCAGCAGGCCCTGATACGAGTGTAGGCTCGTGCACAAAGGGAGCGCGCATGAAGAGCGACGGTGACAGCAGCTCGTTGGGGAGCTACTCCGCCCCCCAGTTCGCCGCAAGCTACCGATCGTGCGGGTGCGGGAGCAGTATCGGCAACGCCGACCAAATGAAATCGAGGCAGCAAGCCAAACAAGTACCGCGCCAAATCGGTGGTGTGGGCCCGGCCTTGACCTCGCTTCTTTTGGAAGACGGGGTCCGTTTCTTCGTCAAACCGAAAGTGTGTGTCCATGACCTAGACGAGCAGACTCAGTTCGCGATGTGACAAGACGCAGCCGGTCATTTAGCAGAGCCGGCATCCGCTGGGGTCGGTGAGCTATCGTTAGCCAGAGTGACAGGCGGCGGAGTGCCAGGTGTAACGATTATTTAGTGCTAACGGGCACAGCTGCTGGGTGAATGCTGCTGGAAGGTCAGAGCAGGCCAGGGCGCGAGGAAATGCAGCACGCGGCTTGAGTTATTGCGGTAATCCTGGACAG
>NW_027154891.1:0-507 GCF_002600585.1 Cystoisospora suis
CCTGGGTTTGCCAACAACATGTCGAAATTAATGTGTAAGCTATTCAGTATACAGCAACCCTTATCCACCCCTTACCACCCCCAACAGACGGCCACGCCGAGTGAACTGACGAGCCATAATGTAGATACCGCATTGGCTTTTAGACGTGAGCCCGTGGTGGTTTCACCCACGGGCTGTCCCACAATATCCTGTTTCTCCTCCAGTACTTGTCCTGACTACGGAACTCCTCCCTGCCGCTGGTAACACTCTCGCTTAGTTCAGAATACTCCAGGGTCAGTTTCTCGATGAACGTGATGCACCAGCACACACCAGGAAGGTTTACCTAACTTGCTACTACACAGACTCAAAGAAAACACCACTCTCCAAAGCATTGTCACCTTCCCGGGCACAATTCCAAAAGTGCCTGGAATGCCCAACTCGCCCTCCCTCTCTTGGTAACCATCAACCTACTCCCTGAAAGCCCAAAAGTCAATCGTTCCCGAAAGCATCTCGAGGTGCCGAGAAATC
>NW_027154891.1:559-2261 GCF_002600585.1 Cystoisospora suis
CGGGACACACTGACGACCCATCCCCAAGAACAACACTCCAATTCTCCGGCACCCGCCCACCCACGTTGCGTCCCCTACACCGAGAACGACGGAACCTTACGAGCTGCAAGGCGCATCCGAACGTCGGAACGAGAATGAGAACCGTCTCAAGCTGTGTTACAAAGTGCTCAAGCTCTCCCCTGGCTTCCCCCGGACATGTCCCTAAGCGCCAGGGTATCCTAAACACGATTTACGCAGGCTCGTCCCAAGACCTCTGCGTGATGCCCGATTGTCAAATATGGATAGCAACGGTGGAACTCCAGGGCCACGATAAAATCACAAGCGATGCCCTGAATCACATCACCAAGTGTCCGAGACACACTTGAGGCCCACCGGCCAGTTGGCTTAGCACTTGGCCCAGACGGTCGCCACGCAGCGTACCGCTGGAAACACCCCGCCGAGGAAGATGGAGCAAAAGCAGGAAGCCCAACACGTCACGCGAAGCATACTCAAAAAGAAAGCGCATGTTTTCATTCGGAGAGATATATCTCAAACCAAGGAAAGCGTTTCGGTCTTGTCCTCGGAGAAAATCGTCTCCACCATTGGGTTTGCATGCAGCACCTGCCCCGAAGGTGGCTCCCCAAGAGTGAGTCGCCGCTTCGGTCTTCTTCCCTCTCGCGTCTTCATCTTCTTCGATTTGAGTCGTGTTCGAATGAAGCGACAGAAAGGAATATGCAGAGACACGAGTCAACAAGTCACTGAGACTGTCACCATTGGTGGTTTAAGGCCTGTGATGCCTCGTCCAGGCGTGATTCTTCACGGCGTGCCCGGGGCAGAACCAAAGTAACCAGAGTGCTCCCCAATGCTGACATGCTGACGTGCAACCCTTGGCCACGTGCACGCCAGGCTGTTCCGCAGACCCTCCGCTCGTGCTCATCGTTTCTCACGTGTGAGCCGGGCATCCGCACTGGCTCCTACGCCATCGTGGAGTGAATGCCAGCATGAATTGGTCTCGCCGTTGAGCGCTGGCGACTTTCACTGTACTTCATGACTACCAGCGTGGTTGGCGGTGCGCCCTGGCGTTCGGGAATGTGTCCGGAGTGTCCCGCGTGGTGCTTGCCTCTGGGCAGCCGTGGCCACCGAGAAGAATAATATAGGGCCCTCCACACACTGGAAGTGGACGCAAACGAATTTACGCGGTGGCTGCGCGAACGCGTTGGCAGTGACTAATGGGGGAGTTCCGCAATTGCGGACTCTTGCGGGTGTGGCCGAAATTGTGGTACTCCTTTGGGAGTGATGTCCTCAGTATGACTGTGTCGCGGCGGCGGCGCTTATCTAGCATGCTGACTGGTGTGCCGTATACTCCATGCTCACCGAGGACTCTAGACTGACTGTTGGGAGGCGCGTCAGCATTGAAAACAGATTGTTCCTTTGTCAAGAACGTTACTGCACGCATGAGGGGGAGCTCTTGAGACATCCCGTGGTTCGGTCGACAACGAGAACTACGTCACAGTTTGGAGGGAGGCGGCAGCACTTTGGCTGACCGACTCCTTTATCACTGTTCAGAGGAGAGTGCCTGCGAGAAACGCCTACACTCCGCCTCTCTGTCACGCTAACCTCGTAGAGAAGTGATGACACAATACGCTACATGCGACTGCCACGCTCACCCGCACCATACCTCTCAGCGGATGTGCCATCCCCAATATAGGTCTCAAGCGAGAGA
>NW_027154891.1:2299-2615 GCF_002600585.1 Cystoisospora suis
CTTTCTGTAACACGAAAAAGAACTCAAGAACAAGTTGGGGACCGTGCTGCGCCTCAATCCCCGTCTCCTTGGCGCTGTGTGGATGCTCAGCCTACACGCGTCTTCGTAGCCTCCTGAAACAAACGTATCACTCAGGGGACCCATAGTCTCTGGCCTGAAACTGCCCCGATACTACCTATCGGTATGCCCTCCCACACAGACTACATATAACGACCAAGCAGACGGCACAATTACTTGACAGTGAGATGGTTTGTTTATGTGCAGTACCAATAAGTATGGTGAGTTGTAGAGATCCTGGGTTTGCCAACAACATGTC
>NW_027154892.1:0-294 GCF_002600585.1 Cystoisospora suis
AGACAACTCGAGCCGGTTCAACTTCTTCTCGAATCTACGCCCTCAGGTTGGCTTCCGGCTAGGCTGGCGGCTATTATTCGGGCCGCGCTAGCTCCGAGGGGACCGCTAGGGTTCCCGGTCGGCCGTGCAGGTTGCTCCGAGCATCGATCCCGGGCGCTCCGTGGGCTCTTTCGCCCAATTCTTGGACCAATGAGCGATTGAGTCGTATTAGGCACCCCTAGGTGCCATAATGTACAAGTTTTCACACAAGGAAAGTTCTCTCTCGCACAATCAATCTTCTCTCTCTACACGACA
>NW_027154893.1:0-121 GCF_002600585.1 Cystoisospora suis
TATATATGTATATAGGTGTATATCTATTTAGATGAGTATATTGACGTACAGCATATGGAAAGCTGTAGTTGTAGAGAGAGTGTTCGGCCGATGCATGTGCAGATGGAGAGGCGGCACAGAG
>NW_027154893.1:448-8972 GCF_002600585.1 Cystoisospora suis
GAATGAAGAAGAAGAAGAGAATGGGCCAGAGATAATCTGAGAAGAAGCGAGCCGCTGACCTTTCGCTTCATCTGAGAGAGGTGTAGATACACCCGATGTTGCGGCACCTGTCCTTCTTTCGCTTTCAGAGAGAGATCGTTGTTGACTGTGTAAACCGAGGTGCTTTTCTTCTTCTTTTTCATTTAGAGAAACAAGCTTTTCGAGGAGAGGATACTTTCGTGCATCGTTCATACCGAGGTGACATCCACAGTCGAACATGACGCATCTCTTTCCCAGGCGTACATACACCGCACTCCTCCCTACATCCTGGCCTGCTCCTAAGACTGTTAAGTGGAGGAGAGAAGAAGAAGAAGAGAAAGCAGGAGAAGAAGAATTTAAGGAGTTCTTTGAGGGGGGGAAAGGCCGATGAGAAGCGGAAGAAAGAGAGGAAGAAGAAGAAGAGTGAAGATTGTTTGACCTTTGAGAATGGACAGAAGAAGAATGACGAGGAGGGACAGAAGAAGAAGGAGGAGGAGGAGGGGGGGGTGGGATAGAACGAGAAAACGAGGAAGAAGAAGAAGGAGGAGGAGGAGGAAGAGAAGAAGAAGAATGAGAAGAAGGTGGAGGAGGAGGAGGAAGAGATGAGCGAGAAGGAGGGGGGAGAGAAGAAGAAGAAGGATGTGTTGGACGAGAAGAAGAAGAAGGTGGAGGAGGAGTGGGAAAACGTGAGGGAGGAGAAGACTTAGGGAGAGAAGAAGAAGAAGAATTCTTGTTCTTCTTCTTCATCTCCTCTGGTATGAGAGCTTCATTGCGTCTCATCTTGCTGACTTTTTCGTCTTGATCTGCCAAATCACTCCATTTCTTTTAGCAAGAAAGGACGACGAAAAGGAAAAGCATCCCTTCTCTCTCGAAGAGAGAAGCCTTTGAAACATCTGAAGAAAAGAGAGAAACCTTTCTTCTTATCGATCCTCGTGAGAGAAGAAGAGAGGAGAACAGCCGCATATCTTCTTTATCTTGTATGAACACGGGAGGTGAGGAAGAAGAAGAAGATGGATTGCAGAGAGGTCTTCTTCGTTTCTTCTCTTTCTCTCTCAAGATCTCTCACGTGTCAAAAAAGATTGACGGAGACGGCAAGAGGAGGAAGCGATCTTTCCTCCTTAGTACACCCTCTAAACCTAAGCAGCTTTCCGTCTGTCTAATCTACCTTTCCTTCTTTCTTTCTTTCTTTTGTTTCTTCCTTCCTTTCTTTCTTTTCTGCCTTCTTTCTTTCTTTCGCTTTCTTCTGGGGTAAACGACCTGTGCAATCGAGCTGTGAAAGAAGTAGATGGGTTGTCTCTAAGTAAAGTTGGCTTTGCTTCCTAGAGCTGTTCCTCAAGATATGAGAGAGGAGGAAAGAAAAGAAGGGAGAGAAAATAAGGCACAGACAAGAGGGGAAATCGACAACAGAAAGACGACAGACAAAAAGAGACAGACAGAGAGAAAAAGACAGAGACAGAGACATCTCTAAAAAGAGATTGAGAGATACAGAGAAAGATACGTAGAAAGATAGATAAAAGGAGAAGCAAAAAAAGGCTGTTTTGAGAGACACCTCGGAGTGGTGAGAACTTCGAGTTGACTAAATGGAATTGCATGCATGCATGCATCTAGATTAATCTTGCATGCAGTAGAAAAGTTTAAAGTTCCTTCACTCCGGAACTCGAACTCATTGCATGCACCCGGGGGAGAAGGCTTACGATGCGCATGATCGAGAGGAAAGAAAAGACACAAGCCATCCGGATAGATCGTCTTTCTTTCTTTTTCTTTTTCTGTAGAGGAACTTAAAGACGTTTTGTGCGGGATTTGGAATTGAAGAAAGGAGAAATCTGTCTTCTCGCAGATGAAAGGAGAGAAAGCAAAGTCGTAGAAACGAGCATACCCCCACAGCTAGATGAATAAATAGGAAGAAGGAGAGAAGGAAGCCATTTCGTGTTCTTCTTCTGCTTTTCCTTCTCCTCCTCACTTCTCTGTCTCTTCTCCTTTTTTATCTTTTTCCTTCCTCCCCTTTCTGCGTCTTTTCCTCTTCACGTTCTCCACTCTTTCTCTTGTTTGTGTATCTATCTACCTATCTTTCGTAGCTCTTCTTCATAGTCTTTCCCGCCTTATTTTTCTCCCGCCTGTGCTCCTTCCTTCAGGTGTATGTACACCCGAATAAGTTTTCTTCAGAGAAGTCGTCAAGATGACCTACCGGCCAGACAGCCTTTGGGGTGTCGATACACTCGACAATTACTGCGGGAGCACCCTTGGCTCTCTCCTCTCCTGTTGAAGATCAAAATTAAGAAAAAGAGATCAGGATTTCTTTCCTATCTTAGCCTGACTTTCTCTTCTTTTTTTCTTTCTTTCTCACTCTTTCTTTTTGTTTCCTCTGATTGCATGCAAGTTGGGCATCGTCAGGTTTTCCTCCCTCCCCAGATTTCTTTCTCTTTCTTCTTCTTTTTCTTCGTCTTTCTCATCTTCTTTTCTCTTACTCCTCTGTCCCTGACTTCCTTCTTATTCAGCATAACTCCTTTCTTCTTTTTCTTCTAAAGACTCTGACAAAAGAAAGATCACAAAATGGCGAAGAGAGGTGGGGTGTCAAAGAAGAAGAAGAAGAGCAGTAGTAGCTCTTCTTCTTCTTCTCATCGTCATGTTGGAGCGGCATTTAAGAAGGGCTCCTCGAGTACCAATCCTGACAGAAAACTTCCAGAAAATAAAAAGCAAGGTAGGAGTGTCAATACACATTGCCTTGCATGCATACATACATAATAGATACATCTTCATACACACGTACATCTCTATACATGTCTATATCTGTCTATATATCTCTCTATGAGTTACACGTATCTATCTTAGGTCACGTCTGTCCTGTCCTATCATCTTTTCTTCTTGATCTTCTTGCCTGATTTCTCTCACGACAATGAAAGAAGCTCTTCTTCTTCTTTTCTATTTCTTCCTCGCCATCCCCCTCTCCTCCGTTCACTAAGCAGTAAAAAGTGCGCTTCTGTGAAGATGCTATGCATACATATCTGTCTATCTATCTATATATATATATGATCTATCTATCTAATATATATATATGTATGTATAGATAGATAGATCTATGGAGAAGCGTCTGTGTGAATGTATGCTCGGTTGGCTGTCTTCTTGCCTTGACACTTTTATGCTGATGGAAAGATAGAAAATCGAGTCCTTCGCACTTTTCCCCTCTTTAACAATGTCTTACCTTTCCCTCTCTCAAAACGCTTTTCACCTCTCATCTTTCTTTCTTTCTCTTGTACGGAATTCCTTCGTACGCAGGGCTCTCTGCTTCTGTCTCTCTCCTCTCCTTTCACGGTCACTTATGCATGCATGCATCTACATATATCTATATCTGTACATAGATATATCCATCTATCTATATATACAGATACACATGCATGCCTATTTGTATACATATATGGGCGTACTGTGGCAGATGTGATTGCCTTAATCTCTCTCCGTGTGTATATGTGTATGTGCCCATCTAGTGTATCTATGTATATGTATGTATATCTATGTATATCCATGTATATCTATGTATATCCATGTATATCTATGTATATCTATGTATGCCTATGTATATCTATGTATGTCTATATGTATGTCTATGAATATGCATGTGGCTACGTGTATGCGTATATGTCTCTGTCTATGTAGGGGTATGTCTGTATGATAGACTGCATAAGAACGTCTCTTCTACTCCCTGTCTCCAAAGGTGTTTCTAATCCTCGTCATCCTACACATCTTCTTCTCTCTCTCCCTCTGTCTTTCTATATATATCTATCTATATCCCTCTCTGTATTTATTCAATTCTCTATCTATCTATCTAGCTGTCGAGATACACATGCATCTCCTGTACCGTCCTCTTCTTTCTTCTACCTATGTATATATCTCTATGTATACCTCTATCTGATGCCTTCTTCTTTCTCCCGGACTTTCTTCTTCTCGTCTACTTCTTTTTCTTCTTTATCTTTCTCTTTTCCTTGTTCTTTTCTTTCTGTCTTCCTTAGGTTTCTATCGTAGCAAGAGTACGATAAAGCTACTAAAGATGTACAAAAGTAAACCTACATGGATGAGAGAGAAAGAAGGACAGCCCACAGCACCTGCTCGCATACAGCCGGACCGTCGTTGGTTTGGCAATACGCGGGTGATCGATCAGACCAAATTGTCTGCCTTCAGAGAAGCCCTAGGTCAAGCGCATAGCGATCCATACAGGTGACCGCCCTGCATACCATGAATGAGAGACAGAGACAGAGAGAGATATAGATAGAGATCCATTCGCAGTTCTTCCGCTCCCCTCTCCCAAGTCTTCTTTCTCTCTTTCTTTTCCTTCTTCTTTTTCATCTTCAGACGTATCCATCATCCATTTTCTATCTAGAATCTCTCTCTCTGTATAGATCGATCGATAGATAGATAGATAGATACATGTATGTAGTAGTCGTAGCCTTAGGATTTTCTACGGAGATGACTTGCTCTTCATGGGGAGAGGGGAGGCCGCTGAGTCTTGGCATTTGAAGAAAGGAAAGAGGAAGAAAGTCTTTTTGTTTCAGCCTCCTCCATCCACTTGAGAAAGAAAGACAAGCCTACTCAATCAGTGTAGAGACACCTCAGAAAGTCTCAGGTGTATCTACACCTCCTTTCATTGTTTCGTCTCTCTCTCTCTCCATATATCTCCCTTCAATCTCCTTTTCATCTTCCTGCCTTCAACCTATCTTTACCGCCGCCTCTTTCTTCAATGTATCTACCTTTCTCTTCCATATACAGTCGTGAACTCATCTCTCTTCCCAGTCTTTTTACTCTCCCTCTCCCTCTCTTTATCTCTACTCAGTGATCCATCTCCTCTTTCTTTCTTTCTGTCTTCAGTGTGGTTCTGCGAAGATCGAAGCTCCCTGTGTCTCTGCTAGCTCCCTCTACACCCGGGCATACAGAAGACTTAGAAAAGAAAGCGAAAGAAAAAGGAGACGGAGACAGGAGTGGCTTCACGCAGCAGAACACACTTCGCGGCTCAGCTCTGCTGTCTCTGCAGTCTTTCTCGGATGCTTTCGGAGATAAGAGAACAAGAAAAAAGCCTGCCCTCCGTGCCAGTAGTCTCGCAGATCTCATACAGCAAGTAAGTCAACACACAACGTCAGATTCTCTACGCGTCTCCCCTTCGCTTCATCTGTCTAACTGTCTATTTGTTTAGCTCTCTTTCTTTCTTTCTATCTATCTTTATCTATCACCTATCTATCGATCTATCTTGGATCCATTTGTATCTGTTCCAAACAACTTATCGAGCTCTCGGATTATTTGTCTTTCTTCTCTCCTATCTATCTTTAGTTTACCTTCAATCTCTCTACCTGTCTTTGACGTATTTATCTACCATCTATCTAACTCTGATCTATGCATATGTTTCTCTATGTATTCATCTATCTCTGTCTCTGTCTATCAATTTCTCCTCTTCTTCTTCTGCTTCTGCAAGGGTCATCGAGATTTCTTTTCTTTCTCATTCTTTCCTTTCCATCTTCCCTCCTCTTTCTTTTCGCCCTTCTTTCTTTCTTCTCTTTCTTTCTTTCTATTTTTCTTATCTCTTTCTTTGTTCACTTTCTTATCTCTTTCTTTCTTACTCTTTCCTTTTTTCTTTTCTTTTGAAAGACAGTTTGGTTTGCATGCTTCCTTTGTGTGGCTTGCAGGCTGAGTATCGTCAGTCGTTGTATGAAGAAGGTCAAAGAAAAGAAGAGAAAGAAGACCATATCGGAGGAGGAGAAGAAGATGGAGGAAATGACTCCTCCTGCGATGCACGTTCTACCGCAGGAGATGACCACCTTTCTTCTTTTTCTTCGAAAGGGACCAAAGCTCTTGCATCCGAAGAAATCTTCAAGAAAGGAACTTCAAGACGTATCTGGGGTGTACGTACACTCGAACTTCTGTCTCTCTCTTCTCACGATGTGACTGCTTGCTTCCCTCTTGTCTCTGTTCTTTCTCTCTCGTTCGTTTCTTCTTCTTTCTTTCATATCAAATCGATTTACTCTCTTCTCAAAGACATCTCTATCCTATCATAATGAGGAAGAGAAGTATCTTGTCTCTTCTTCACATTAGATACCACACAGATACTTGGAGAGATAGAAATACGACCACATACAGAGAGAGAGAGATGCATATGTATATATATTTCTCAAGCAGTTGGCGTATCTCTCGAGGCGTACATGTACAGTATATCTATCTATCTTTAATCTATCTCTCTATTTGCCTGTCTCTCTTTGTATCTTTTCTCTCTCTCTCTCTCTCTGTGTGTAGGTGACTGTTTGGCTGTGAATTTTTCTTTTCTCTCAAATTCAAAAATATGCGATGTACGTACCACTCATGAAATCTCTCTCTCTCTCTGATATTATCTCTTTCTCTCTTCTCTTTTTTCTTCGCCTTCTCTTTCTACTTCATCTTTGTCATCTTCTTTCTCACTCTTTCTTTCTTTTTTTTCTTTGTATGTCGTAATTATGGATGGCTGACTAGGAGTTGTATAAAGTAATCGATGCTTCAGACGTGGTCGTTCAAGTCATCGACGCTCGTGATCCACTAGGGACAAGGTAACCTACATTTTCTATCTTCTCTCTCTCTCTCCCCTCTTGTTCTCCTCTCTTTTCCTCTATCTTCTTTCTTCTTTATCTTCTCTTCGGGTGTATAGACACCTGCCTGTTGTTGAGAGAAGCGAAAAAAGAAGGCGAAGAGAGATATGTATATATGTTGTATGCCTTTGAGTTTATATTCCGACCTTCTTCTTCTCCTCCTTTCCCGTCATTTCCTTTTCACCTCGGACCTTCTGCTTCTTCCTTCTATTTCCTCTTTCAGATCTTCTTTCAAGTCTCTTCCTTCTTTGTTCTTTTCACCTTACGTCTCTCCATCTGTATGTACATATCTATTTATATCTCTATCTTTAATCTATCTTTGGTATGTCTGTAGTTAAGAGAGTGAAGTGAAGCGTAATCGCCCCTCCTACACTCCTTTCTGGAGACAGAGACAGAGAGATTGTATCGCCACTCCTCTTCTCTCTCAACGCTTTCTTCATGCATATCCACAGGAGACATGAAAGAACTTAAGAATTCTTTATATCTCTATCTCTCTCTTCATAAACAATCTATACGGACTATCGACAGTAGATAGAAAGGAACAGGTTAGGCGTAGGGGGTAGGTCGCATTCTTCTTTATGTCTTGCGTATCAGTACAATGCACATGCACTATTACATATCCATACTCATATACGTATACATACATACACATACATATCCATACATAGATAAACCTATTCATATTCGTCTCTATTCCCCTGTATCTTGGGACATACGTACGTATATCCATATTGATAGATAGATTAAAGATAGATAGATAGATATTTGAATCTATCTCTGTCTATTTTCTATGCATATTTTTCCTTCCCCCCTTATGAACGTGACGCCTAAGGGCACATGATGAATGTCCCTCACACTCAAATCACCTTCCCCCCCCCCTCATAAGAAGAAGAAGTGGGAGAAGAAGAAGAAGAATAAGGATCTCCTTCTTCTTCTCCCACTTCTGAGTGAGTTTTAAGGTGCTTCGTTGTCTTGATAAAGAAGAAGTATGAGAGGTGACTAATGTCTCTACGAATCTACTCCACCTACTACTACTACTCCTATCCGTGCTCTTCTTCTTTTTCTTCTTCTATTTCTTCTATTTCTTCTTTTTCTATTTGTGTAGGTGTTGGAGGTTGGAGAGGTATTTGAGGGCGGCTAAGCAATCGAAGCATATGATTCTTATTCTCAACAAGGTCAAATACTTCTCTTATTTTCCTCTTCTCTCAATCTCTCTTTTCTTCTTCTTTCTCTCATGCATTTTCTTTCTCTTCTTTCTCAAGACAGCAACAGTCTCAGATACGACATCCTTCCTCTCTTTCTCTTCTCTGTATCTTGCTTTATCTATCTTTCTATCTTTATGTATCTATCTGTACCTATGGAGATAAAGTCATATACATATGTATGTATGTAAGCCTATATATGGGTAGTATTTTATAGGGTGAGAATTCTTCTCGCCTCTTGTTAGGTAGATAATAGATCTACATAGAGATAAGATAGATAGGCGTCTCCTTCTACTCCTCCTTGTCTTCTTGGTCTGCTTGGCAGTGACCAAGCTCATGTAGAAAGACTTTTCTTTCTCTCTCTCGTTCTTTTTAAGATGTCTTCTTTCTTCTCTACATATGAGTGATCTTCTCCTCTTCTCTCTATCTCTCTCTAGCTCTTCTGTAGTACTATGGACACTACTACTACTACTACTACTACTACGACTACGACTACTGATACACTAACCTCTCTTTTATTCTCTCTCAAACACCCCAGTCACCTAGCTGTACATAGACATGTATAGCTTACTATTCACATCTTTATCTACCCTATCTTCAGTCTATCGATCTGCCTGTTTTGAGCCTACCTATGTCTATATCTATCTTCAATCTACCTCTGATCTGTCTCCTTCTCTTCAGTCTATCTCTCATTCCTCTGTCTATCTT
>NW_027154893.1:9165-9338 GCF_002600585.1 Cystoisospora suis
TTCAGGTGGATTTGATTCCTCCCGCTGTGGCTCGCGTTTGGCTAAAGCGCTTAAGTCGAGACTTTCCTACGTTACCTTTTCAAGCCAAGAAGCATGAGAAGGCCGTCGGAAAGTTGCAACTCTCCCAGTTACTTAGGTACACCAAAAACGAAGAAAAGAAAAGAAAGAAAAGA
>NW_027154893.1:9580-10157 GCF_002600585.1 Cystoisospora suis
TATATATATAGGTATATAGATATAGATATATCGATAGATAGATAGATGTCTCATCTCTTTATACATCTATAGCTAGGTACGTATAGACGTATGTGCGGCTATACATGCGTGAGGGAAGCGTCAGTACACATCTGTCTATTTATGTAAATATATATACATATATCTATATAGATGAAGAGATACGTATGTGTATGTATATGTCTATATATATTTATATAGGTGCATGTAGGTATGAATAGAGAAGGGCGATACACGGTGTCGTCGTAAAGAAGGAAAGAGTGAGTTTGGGGTGGTCGTGACTGAAAGACAGAAAGAAAGAAAGAAAAAGGAAAAAAGAAAGAAGAGGAAGAAGGGAAATACACATATATGTCAATAGCTGTATATGTATGAATATACTGTTATATGACTCTCTCTATATATGTATGGGTACATATATATATATATATAGTGTATGTACACCTGGAAGTGCTCCTCAAACTCTGGATTATTTGTTTCAAGCTTGCTTATCTTTCTTTCTATCTTTAATCTATCTACCTATCTCCAACCTACCTACCTGTCTTCTCCTCATCTTCTTCTT
>NW_027154894.1:0-309 GCF_002600585.1 Cystoisospora suis
TCTGGACACCAAGAGTCATTACAGCCACGGTGTTCTTTGGTTACCTGAACCGTTTTGCCTTGGATTATTCGCCTTGTCCGCCGCGTCGTGCTCCTTCTGAGGGCTCCCCGGTTGTCTGACCTGTTGTCGGTGGTTCGTGTGCCTTGTCCTGGTACTGTGCTGCGGATGTTGTCACGTTTGAGTGCAACACTATGGGGCAACCTGGGTTTGACCTCCGCACGGGGCTCCGGGCTCGTTAGGCTGCTCTAGCAGCCCTCTATCGATTCCTCTAGGTCCCCTATGCCTCTGACCAACTTGCAGTTTGGTCAG
>NW_027154895.1:0-419 GCF_002600585.1 Cystoisospora suis
GTAGTTTGCCTCTTGGTTTCCTTATCTCGGCCTGATCTAGTCTTTCCAGCCTCGGTGCGTTCTCACAACGATCGTCATTCTTAAAAATAGAGCAATATTTGATGACGATCAGGGCAGGATTGCAAAATCCTGACATGGGGTGACCTGTGTTGTGAGTGCCACGGTGTTCTTTGGTTACCTGAACCGTTTTGCCTTGGACTATTCGCCTTGTCCGCCGCGTCGTGCTCCTTCTGAGGGCTCCCCGGTTGTCTGATCTGTTGTCGGTGGTTCGCGTGACTTGTCCTGGTACTGTTCTGCGGATGTTGTAACGTTTTAGAGACTCCAACCTCCGCCCTTTGGGGCTAATCTGTTGCTTCAGCTCACTCTCCGGAGGCCTCGTCCTCCCTTTTGCGGTCACCTTGTTGACCTGGCCGCCTGGC
>NW_027154896.1:0-255 GCF_002600585.1 Cystoisospora suis
TCTGAGGGCTCCCCGGTTGTCTGCTCTGTTGTCGGTGATTCGCGTGACTTGTCCTGGTGCCGTTCTGCGGGTGTTATAACGTTTGAGAGACTCCGAACTCCGCCCTTTGGGGCTAATATGTTGTCTCCACTCACTCTCGGGGGGTCTCGTCCTCCCCTTTGTGATTACTTTGTTGACCTGGCCACCTGGCTGGGTCTGGTCGTCCCGACTGGGTCTTGCAACCGGAGGTTCTACGGTTGCCTCCCAGTAGACTCG
>NW_027154897.1:0-407 GCF_002600585.1 Cystoisospora suis
GGAGCCAGAAGAAAACCTGACCGAGTGCCAACAAATTTTGAGTAACTACTTTAGAGGAATCCAACGTATCGTGAATTAAATTAAGACGATGCTTTGCCTAGCCTCCGGGGGGAAGTCTTGTTGAAAGGGGGGCCCTTTCAGAAGAAGGAGGGGTGAGGTGTCAGAGCTTTGGCTCTGCCCCAAGACAGTAGATCACCTCTCGGAACCTGTGCTTAGTCTAATTGGACGGAGTAGTAAACAAGAATTAACGGAAATAAGTACCTTCGCTTAGGGCAGTCAGTGGTTC
Organism: Cystoisospora suis; assembly: GCF_002600585.1. Classification (NCBI taxonomy): domain Eukaryota; phylum Apicomplexa; class Conoidasida; order Eucoccidiorida; family Sarcocystidae; genus Cystoisospora; species Cystoisospora suis. The sequence goes on from NW_027154897.1 coordinate 287, forward strand.
CCTTAGTAGTGAAGGGGGGATTCTTAGTAAAATCGCGTGTGAAACGCACTAAGATTAGGGTAAATAGTCTAAGAATCCTCCAAGGGGACTGACTTTATGGGAAAAAAGGGAACCATGAGTG
>NW_027154898.1:0-320 GCF_002600585.1 Cystoisospora suis
ACCTTGTTTCCGGGGGGAGCCTTACTGAAAGGTTGGCCCTTTCAGAAGAAGGAGGGGTGAGGTGTCAGAGCTTTGGCTCTGCCCCAAGACAGTAGATCACCTCTCGGAACCTGTGCTTAGTCTAATTAGACGGAATAGTAAACAAGAAGTAACGGAAATAAGTACCTCGCTTAAGGCAGTCAGTAGTTCCCTTAGTAGTGAAAAGGATTCTTAGTAAAATCGCGTGTGAAACGCACTAAGATTAGGGTAAATAGTCTAAGAATCCTCCAGGGGGACAGACTTTATGGGAAAAAAGGGAACCATGAGTGCGTACTAACTAC
>NW_027154899.1:0-494 GCF_002600585.1 Cystoisospora suis
TCTCAATTAGCCTTACCAGGTAATGTATATGAGGTTCAAGGAATTTATAAACATCGAATAGATCCTAAAACTCAGGTTAAGTGGTTTAAAGTGTTGTGGATGGATGGTTCATCTTCGTGGGAGCCAGAAGAAAACCTGACCGAGTGCCAACAAATTTTGAGTAACTACTTTAGAGGAATCCAACGTATCGTGAATTAAATTAAGACGATGTTTTGCCTAGTCTCCGGGGGGAAGTCTTGTTGAAAGGGTGGCCCTTTCAGAAGAAGGAGGGGTGAGGTGTCAGAGCTTTGGCTCTGCCCCAAGACAGTAGATCACCTCTCGGAACCTGTGCTTAGACTAATTGGACGAAGTAGTAAACAAGAATCAACGGAAAATAAGTACCTCGCTTAGGGCAGTCAGTAGTTTCCTTAGTAGTGAAAAGGATTCTTAGTAAAATCGCGTGTGAAAAGCACTAACATTAGGGTAAATAGCCTAAGAATCCTCCAGGGGTACAG
>NW_027154899.1:1074-1381 GCF_002600585.1 Cystoisospora suis
TTCCTTTTCTGTGTGTTGAGAGGGGAGTTTACCCTGAGTGGTTTATTGATCGTTCTTTTCGATTTGAGAAAACCTGGAGCAGGGAGATTCGTGTCAAGTGATCCGAAAAGTGAATAACCTCGGAGTGAAATGAACTGAAGGTTTTAAGTGGTGAAATCCTGATAGCAATCTGACCTCGTGCGCCACCCGAAGGTACTCGTAACCCTCGAAGCTTACCGGAGGGCCCAGGAGGCGGACTGAGGAAGAGGCTTCGGCCCCCTCTGACTTCCCGTTGGTCACCGAAGGGATAGTCGGAAGCAGTTGACTC
>NW_027154900.1:0-3031 GCF_002600585.1 Cystoisospora suis
CTTCTTCTTCTCTTTTCTTGTCTATCCCCGCATTGTCTATTATGGCTGATAGCGCCGTTCTTCATAGAGCGAAGCCCCTCATACACTTCCTAAATCTCTACATATCCATCCATCTCTGTATACACCTTTATACATGTATATAGATAGATAGATATAGATATAGGTAGATGTATGTATGTATTCTTTCTTCACTTCAATCATCTGACAGCTGCCTAACCTCTTATGAATGCTTTCTTTCTCTCTCTCTCTCTGCAAATTTACCGATCTATCTCTCTATCTTTCTTTCTTTCGAATTAAGATCTTGTACGCATTTTACTTTTCCTATCTATCTATCTCACATAGAGACTTGTCAGAGGTTTATCTCTCCTCTATTCTCTTTACTCTCTACGTTCCCCAACCCCTACACTTGACTCCGCCTCTTTCTCCTCCTCCATTTCAACTTCTTTCTTTCTTTCTTTGAACTTGGTGCTGCATGGTAGAGAGAGAGAAAGAGAGACAGAGAGATAGGAGAGAAGAGCGGAAAGCACAGAAAGATTAAAGAAGAGAAATAGAGTGAAGAGAAATAGAGAGATAGATAAATGAAAGAAGAGAGGTAGATTGAAGAGAGAGATTGAAGGTAGATCGATGGAGCTTACGAGAGGCTTCAAGAATGGCCTGTCGAACCATTTCTTTGACTTCTTCTGCTCTTGTTCTTCTTCTTCTTCCTTTATCACCTCCTTCTTCTTCTTCTTCTTCTTCTCTCTTCTTCTTCTTTCCATCAGATGTCTGACGAACTCCTGCTTGCTCGCGGACACGCTTCAAAAAAGAAGAAGGTCAACAAGAAAGAAAGAAAGAGACAAGAAAGAGAGAGGTAGATAGATGGATGAACACACAGATGGATAGACAGAGAAGGAGAAGGCAAGTAGTCAGTGAAGGCGCTTCGAAGTAGGAAAGTTTTACCGGAGAAAGAAGAGAGAAGTAAATCCATAGAAGAGGAGAAAGCGCATGACTTCCTCTAGACGTCTCTGCATGGGGGGGTGTTACGATCGCACAAGAAGATGAAGAGCAGGACAGCCAACTTATTTCAAAGAGAAAGATCTTTCTGCAAAATATGAAAGAAAGAAGAACAGAGAGAAGAAAGCAAGACGCTATCATGCACGAAATACATAGGCGCCGTCTATAGCTATCTATCTTGAATCTATCTATCTTTATTCTGTCTCTTTCTATATGTCCACTATATAAGGCGTGAAGGTAGTTACGAAGCACATACCTTTTTGATCGCTTGGATACTAAAGTCTTCTGCTGTATGTACAGACCCCGAAGCTACTCCAGACGAAGAAAGAGACGACTGCATGAACTTTGTATCACCCCCATTCTCTCCGTGCTTTCTCTCTTCTTCTTCTGCTTTATGTATTTGCAGCTCTTCATTCTTCTTCTCTTCGTCCATGTCTGTACCCTTCTCTAGATCTTTACCTCCTCCTTCTTTCTGTCTGTCTACCGAAAGAGAAGAAGAAGAAGAGAAAGAAGCGACGAGATCTTTCTTCTCTTCACTGATAGAATAGGAAGAAGAAGAACAAGGCGAGCTTGAGAAGCAGTCGCTCTTATGCTGAAGTAGAGAAGCTTTCTTCGTCGCCTCTTCTTCGTCTTCTTTCGTGTTCTCTGTCTCCTCCTCTCGAGCTCGGAGATGTCGACCGTCCAGAGCTTTTAGAGACGAGACTGCTTCGTCGAGAAATCCTTCCTTGAAGAAGGACGACGAAGGAGGGGGAGGAGAAGAGGAGGAAGAAGAAGAGACAGCAATAGAGAGATAGTGATAGAGCTGATCTAAGGTCTCGTTCTTCTTAACACCTGTAGAAGGAGGAGATCTACGGTGGAATTGAAGAAGGATATCCTCTCGGCTTGTCTTCGCGAAAAAGAGAAAGAAAAGAAAAGAAAAGAAGAAGATTCATGAGCCCGAGAAGAAGAGCGATGAGAAGTCGAGTGTTTTGCATGGGTTCAGAGTTAAAGAGAGACCAGAGAGAGAGACATACAGAGATAGATGCATAGAAGAAGATGTACAGACAGCCTGGAAGACAGATGCAAAGATACGTCATAGAGATAGAGACTTACCGGATTGCAGTCGCAGAGGAAGATACTAAAGCAGATGAAAGAAAGAGTGAGAGAGAAAGAAAGAAAGAAAGAAAGAGAAGAAGTAGAAGTGAAAAGCGACCACAATTAGAGAAATATTGACTCTTCATGTTTCAGAAAAGACGCAGAGATACAGAGATAGCTAGGAAAAGAGTGAAGGGGAGAAAAGAAAAAGATGGAGACGACCGGAAGAAAAGAAAAGGCAAAGGAGTATGATATAAAGGAAAAGAGAAAGAAAGGGAGATAGATCGATGGAGAGAGAGGGAGAGAGAGATAGAAAAGATAAAGGAAGTGAAGACTTCGAAGAAGAAATAAAAGAAGAAGAAAGAGAAGAAGAAGAAGAAGATAGAGAGGAAGAAAGAGGAGAAGAAGAAGAAGGAGACGGGCGTACTGAAGAGACATAGGATTGGAGAGCATGACTTGACTCTTGAGACATGTCTGAGAAGACCGAGGCAACTTCTTCATTTAACTTCGCTTTTCTTAAGGCCTCTTCTTCTCTCTTCTTCTTCTTCTCTTCCAAGCGATCTCCTCTCCTACTTCTTCTACACCATACAAGACAACAAAGAAAGAAGGAAAGCTAAAGAAAGAAAGTAAAGAGAAAGAGAGAAAGAAAGAACGATATATAGATAAATAGATAGATAGACTAAAGACAGACTAAAGATAGATAGAGTCGTAATAGGTTTAGAAAGAAAGATGAATCTGGGAGATGAGAAGAAAGGAGAAGGAAAAGACCTAGACAGAAGAGACAGAAGAAAAAAGGAGGAGAAAGAAAGAACGATATTAGATGTATTACAGATAAATCAGATAGATTAAAGATAAATAAGATAGATACATAGAGAGAGAGATAGATAGAGAGAGATAGATAGAGAGATAGAGAGAGATAGCGAGAGAAGAGATAGATAGATAGAGATAGCGAGAGAAGAGATAG
>NW_027154900.1:3146-7311 GCF_002600585.1 Cystoisospora suis
ATAGCGAGAGAGAGATAGATAGATAGAGAGATAGCGAGAGAGAGATAGAGAGAGAGAGACACCGAGAGAGAGATAGATAAAGAGAGAGATAGCGAGAGATATAGACAGACGTGTATAGATAAATAGAACCATGTATGTATCTATCTCTAGATATATATATATATATATATCTGAAGGGAGATAGAGTTAACTAGGAGTAAATACAAATGCATAGAGAGATGAAAGAGAGAGAAGAAGGAGATAAAGAGAAAGATAGATGATGAACAGAGGAGAGCTTGGTGAAAGTTAGATCGTGCATGGTCGTAAAAGAATAAGACGAGAAGCGAGAGCTGCCTGGAATTTCACGAAATGAAGAGGGACGGACTTTCCTCTCTTGTCTTTTCCTCTTAGGCTTTTCTTCAACGATGTAAGAATGCTTCTTCTCCCGCTCCCCCCTGTCACCAGGAATTCTACTTCTCCATTTCCGTTTTCTTCCTGATCTTCTTTCAGACTTTTCTTCTTTTCATCTTCTTCTTCTCCTACTTGTCCGTCGGCATCTTCTTGTCGTTGACCTCCGTCGTTTCTTCCATCTCCCTTTGAGTCGAAAGAGATATCAGCCTTCTCACCAGGTGTATGTACACCTGAAGACCCGGGACCCAGTGTACCTACACCTCTTCCTTCGTCTTCTCCAAATGTCTTCTTTCTTTCTCTGCAACCTCTCAGAGAAGCAGTAAGAACTTCTTCTCCGTCTTCTTCGCTATCTTCTTCTTCATCTTGTCTAGAAGAGAAAGAGGAGGAGCCCTCTGAAGAATCGCCAGAGGAATGGTCTCTCCCGTTATAGTCTTCGTCGTCTTCTTCGCTTTCACTCCCGAACTTCGCATCGAGCAAAGACGCCATGACGGGAGCAACTTTAGAAAGAAAAAGAAAGAAAGAAAAAAGGAAGATGGAGAGAGATATGAGAACTACAAGAAAGAAAAGAAGGAAGGAAAAAGAGTGAATGATGTGAAGAAAGGTTAAAGAAAGAAGAGATAGGAGAAAGACAGACGGTAGGAGAGAGAAAAGAAGAGAAAGGAAGAGAGAGTTGTAGAGAAGAGAGAGAAAGCAAGATGAGAGAGAGAGATAGAGAGAATTAAGAGAGAAGGAAAGAAAAAGACTTCGTGTATAGACGAGGAGAAATTGATCTGAAGAAGAGAAGAATGAAAGCTAGAGAGAGAGGAAAAGAAGAAGAGAGAGGGGAGACAGAAAGGATGAGAGGGATTCGCTGCGCACAAGAAGCGACCTGTGTCTATCTAAAGAGAAGAAAGAAGAAGTGAGAGAGAAAGGAAGAAGGGGGAGATCAAAACAGAATAGAAAGATGAGGACGATGAGGGGAGAACGAGAAGAAGATGAAAGACCTTTCGTTACTCCTTTCTTTCTTTCTCTTTATCTCTCTGTGTCTCTCTTTCTCTCTTTCCCAAGGTGTGCTGGTACTGGGGCTTTTGCATCTACCGTAAAAATGCGAGAGAAGAGAGCTTCTCAGTCAAGGGAGAAAAGAGAAGAAAAGAGACGGACGGAGAGGGAAAGAAAGACGCACGTAAAGAAGCCTCCTTCTTCTCCTGCCTAGAGAAGTGCGCTTTCTGGTCAAAACACAATAGACGAGAGAGGAAAGGAATCGACACATGAAAGAGAGAAAGAGAGAATGAGAGAATGTCTCAACAAGAATAATTTGCATGCGTGGGTTGTGCATGCACAGAATTTCCCTGCATGCATGCACCGACAGAAGCCTGCGAGGACTAGCTTTCCAACAAGAAAATCGATGGATGAAAGAAAAGAAGATAGATACACACACATTTAATAGTAAGGAGAAAAGAAATAAAGATAAGACATCTTTCCTCTCTTTTCTTCTTTCTTTCCTTTCCTTGACGGACTGGCGGATAGATCGATCTGGAGAGATCGATAGATCGGTGTCTTGATAGAAAAGACGAACACGCAGCGAATGAAGACACACCGTGCATCTCTCTCTTCTTTCTTTCTTTCTTTTCCAGAAGAGGAAGAAGCAAGACAGAGGGAGAAAGAAGATCTAGACGTACACCCCTTTCCTGTCTTTCTTCTCCGTCTTTTTCATAAGTGTCTCTCCTCTGCTTGTCTGCGCAAGGCATTCAGAGCTGGAGAGAGAAGAAGAAGAGAGAGAAAGAAGGTTAACAAGAAGAAGAGAGAATAAACAGCAAGACAAGGAAAAAGAAGAAGAAGCAGAAAGAGGAGAAATTCTTATGTCTGTTGACGCCTGTCTTTCTCTCTGTCCCTTCTTTCTTTTCCTGGAGATCTTCGTTCTCTCTACCCGTCTAGGAAGAGAAACAATAGAGAAGACCCAGAAGAAAGATAGATACAAAGATAGATAGAGACAACTGGCAAATGAAGACCTAACTTTCTTTTCTTTCGATCTCTCTTCATTTCTTCCTACTTTAATCAATCAAAAAGAAAGAAAGAAAGGAAAGAAAGGAAAGAAACAAAAGAAAGAAAGAAAGATGTTGGTGTGTTCTGTGGGAGGGGGGAAGGGAGGGGACGAGAGAGAAGAAAGACGGAGAGGCGTTTCAAAGAAAGGAAGAGAAAGATTAAAAAGAAGAAGAAAAAGAAGGAAGAAAACATTCCTAAGACGAATCTTCTTACCTTCTCTATTTTCTTCTTCTCTCCCTTCTTCTTCTTCTTCTCCTTTTTGCCCTCCTTCGTCTCGTAGGCGTTCCAATATGAATCTGTTTTGTCCACCATCTTCTTTCTTTCTTCTTCTTCCTTTCACGACTTTCCTCTCTGTCGTCTTCTTTTCTTCTTTTTCTTCTTTCCTCGTCATTCCATCTGTCGACGCCTCCTCTCATGTTTTCTTTTCTTCTCCCTCTTCTTCTCTTTCTTCTTCTTCCTCTTCTTTCATACATCAGAATGTCTTTCACAGAAACGCAGAAGACAGAGAAAGAGAAGGCAGGCATGCATCTACAAGACGGCGGTTCGCTTCTTTTTCTTTCTCTTCTTCTTCTCTTTCTCTTCTCTTCTCTTCTTTTCTCCAAACTCACGAAAGCTCTTTCTCAAGAGTCACGGCCCCTCTCCAGTCAGGTTGTCTAGTTAAAGATGCGAAAGAAGAAGAGGAAGAAGAAGAAGAGAAGTGGAGAAAGAAGATCTCCTTCTCTTCTTCTTCTCCTCATGTCTTCTTCTCGTCTATCTCTTCTTGGAGAGCAGAAGGAAAGAACGGTAAAGAAAGGACAATAAGAGAAGAAGAAGGAGAAAGGAAACACTATAAGAAGTTGTCTTTCATTCTCCCTCTTCTCTTGAAATCCCCGTCTATTTCTTCTTCTTCTTCTCCTTTTCTTCATCTTTCTTCTCTTCACAAGAGAAGAACGACAAGAGGACCTTCCTTCCTCTGTAGGGAGAAATCTCCCATCCAAACCTGCTACTCTTCAAGCCTCCCCTCTCTAAGACACTTCTTCTACTCTACCCACAAGCCACCCTTTCCTCTTCCTCCTTCTTCTTCTTCTTCGTTTTCGAGTGCTTTATGTATGGTTCGTGTAGTCATGCCTATCATCCCTACACCGGAGTCTCTCTGTCCTGTACGTACACCTACGGTGTATGAAGAGATTCTTCGGCGAGCGAATGTGGAGGATATAAACTACTTTACTTCTCTTCGTTCGAAAGGAGATGAAGTTCTTCTTCCTCTTCTCTTCGATATCTGGACCGACCAAGGAAGGGCCTCTCTCCTTCTTGATCCACAGGATGAAAAGCAGACTTACAACCCGAACCCAACCCATGAATCTTCTTCTTCTCTATCTTCTCCTCGATCTTCTTCTGTAGTGCATTCTGAAGAAGAGAAGAGAAGAGAGAGAAGAAATTTGACCTTTAAGCCCCAGCAGCTCGAGAGACTTCGTCGTTACTATCGCGCCTATCTCGAGGGGAATCTCCAGGATCTTCTTCAACAGGAGAAAAGAGAAAGAGACGAACAGATTAAGAAAGAACGAGAAGAAGAAGAAAGAGAGGGAAACGGAGATGAAGAAGAAGAAGACGTGAAGGAGACTCAGGGAGAAGGGGAACAGAAAGAAGAAGATGATAGTCTTAGCAGTAGAAGTGATAGTGCTCGTTTGGTTAATATCTTGAAGAAACACGAAGGAAAGAAAAGAAAATGGAAAAGCCTATCATCCACAACTTCTTCTTCTTCTTCGAGTCTCTC
>NW_027154900.1:7756-7911 GCF_002600585.1 Cystoisospora suis
CTTCTCTCTTTCTTCTTCTTTTTGAATTTCTTCTCTTTTGCATGCACTTCGAGCCGTCACTTGCGAGTGTATACAAAGTGATAGTGATAGTAGGAGCTGTAGGAGCTCTAGCAGTCGTAGGGGCATCCATCACATTAAGAAGACCCAAGGGCATT
>NW_027154901.1:0-157 GCF_002600585.1 Cystoisospora suis
AAACAGAGAAGAGAGAGAAAAAGGCTTAACGACGGAGGAAAAGAAAAGCAAGAGACTCGTATCAGCTTCACTTGACAAAGAGAGTAATAGAAGTCTGAACGGAGAAGAAAGAGAAAGGAAGAACACGAAGGGAAGAGAATCTCCCCAAACAGAGAGA
>NW_027154901.1:169-8268 GCF_002600585.1 Cystoisospora suis
TAGTGTGAGAAGGAAGAGACAGAGGCCAGAGAAGGCTAAACAGAGAAATCTGTTTATTCTTCTCTTCACATGAAGAAGGAATGAACACACATCACATATAGAGAGATAGAAGAGTATACAGACGTCGAGCCCTTCACCAGGTGAGAAGTAAAGATCTCTATTTCTTCTCGTCTGTCTCCTGATGCTCCCTCTCCCAGGCAGTTAGCTTATCTTCTCAAGAGGATATAAATCTGATTGAAGAAAGAAGATACACCCTTCGTATGAATGCTCTATGCAAATACACATACATCAGCATTAGAAGAAGACAGTAGAAAGAATACTCAAGCCATACAGTCTCGTTCTCCTCCTTCTTCTCTTTCTTTCATGCATCCACGTTCCTTCTTCTCTCTTCCACTGCGTCAGTGTACTTTGATCGAAGGCTTTCCCAGAGAAGCAGGAAAGATACTTGAGAGTTAAGAGGAAGCAAAGCAAGTTCACCGCGAGAGAAGGACAAGTAGATAGATAAGAGTGGAAAGCAAGAAAGAGAGGAAGAAAGAAAGGGGAGACGGAGAAGAGAAAAGGAGCTATGACCAGATGATGGTAGCTTCGAAGGGACCGAGGAGGTGTTTTATCGTAGACTTCTCTGCGTCAGGGAGGTGCCTATTACAATAGAGAGGAAATGAAAGGAGAGAAGAAAACAAAAGAAAACTTTAAATTCTCAAAAGTCCTTTTAAAGTGAGTCAAGAGGGGTGTGCAGCAGGGACGATACGAGAAAGAAGTTTCTCTTGTTACGTGTGTTTCTTCATCGGAGAAAAGAAGGCAAAAAGGGAAACACGTTAGTCTTTGAAACAACAGACTTTTAGAAAAGAAAAAAGATTAACAAGGGGATGGAAAGAAAGGAGAAGAAAGAGAGAGAGAGATGAATGAGAAACAAAGTACAGTGAAGCGGAAGAAAACCTGTCATGCTGTTCTGGGGTGTACATACACCGTAATGTAGGGTGTACATACACCGTATTCTTGGTGTACATACACCTCAGAGTTACGGAGAAAAATGCGAGAATCACAATAAGGACGTGTAGATTTTTCACCATGAAGCATTTTGTTTCTTTTTCTTCATTATGACGTCACCCGGATCCTCCCTACTTTTCACAGCTACAGAGCTCCTTCTTCTCTCCCATCGTAATGACGGGTCGACCGATCAGTCGACTGTCTGTCCTACTTCTCCCGTCTTGCTTCTAACGCATTCAGACCGATCCGACGTAGAACACATGAAGAAATGAGGAGGAAAACACGAGAAATGGAGGCTATCTCCTTCCTATTCAAGACATCTGCACACCGATGAGAAAGAAAGACTTGTAGAGAAAAGAAACTCACCCCTGAGGTGGGCTAACCGGAGAATCCGCCGTATACCTCCTACCCTGTCTCTTTGTCTAGGATATGGAGGGAGACTAATCAAGAAAACTTCTCCCCCTGTCTCATTCCGTTTGAGAAGGACACATCCTTATGTATGCAGTTATAGCACCTCTAGCAGCCCGTAAAGAAAGAGTACCTCTCCACCTGTCTTTCAAGCTCGAGCGTTATATAGTAGGGTGTGTCGACGCAGCAGAAGGCATCTAGCTACTCGAAGAGAGTGAGTGAATAAAGACAGGTGATTAACAAAAGGCCAATGTACTGTGGGTAAAACCCCAGACAAGATAAGAAACTTGGTGTGTCATATTCAGCTGGCTCGCTGCTCCTCCTCCTTCATATCTTCTTCGCTGCATCGATTGAGAGTGGGACGGGAAGGGGGGAGAGGAGGGAGACTGAGACGGGAGACGGTGGGAGACGACCCCCCCCCGTCATCTCAGCCGTTGACCTGAAGGGTTCCTACTGCTCATCCTATGGAGAGAGGGCGAGGAAGCAAACAAAAGAGAGAAACGGAAGACTTCATAAAGCTACAGCCTTTGCACAGAAGAAGAAATAGGAAAGAGAACATGACCGGGGACTTGCGTGTGTACAAGCGAGAGAGAGAGAGAGGGGAGCGAGAAGCGATCCGAAGCAATACATCGGGACCTCTGCGACTACTACTTTTTGGACTACTTCAGCGACAGCAAGCTAGCAACCGTCGTGTAACACAGTCAAGTCTTTCAGCTCCAGATTCTCTTGCTGTTCTTTTCTTATTCTTATTCTTCTCTTCTTCCTCCTTCATCCCTCCCTGTTCTCTTTCTTATCTGTATCTCTCTCTATCTCTAGGCAGTTTATAACCCTACATAATGCTCGCTGAAAAGAGTTCAAGACACAGCGAGTGACACGGAGACAGAGTGCTTGCTGCTGGTCTCCTTTTCTTGTCCTTTTTGTTCTCCCCCCCCCCCTCCCCGCTTCTTCTTATCTTGCTCTGTCTCCATCCACGCGAGAAAGAGTTCGGAGTTGGGGCTTCGAGTCTTCCATCATCGTCGATGAATGCAAACTTCAAGACTTCTCTCTTGTTTGTAAACATTCTTCTCCTTCACACACAGTCGTCTTCCTCCTTCTCGCCTGTACTGTCATCGCTTTCCTTCTCTTCTCTGCGTCAATTCTACTTTTCCTTCTGGTACACACTTGTCTTTCTTTCTTTCCTTCTCACTCTTTCTTTCTTTCTTTCTCCCTCACTCTTTCTTTCTTTCTTTCCTTCGTCTTTTCTTCTTCTTTCTGCATGTCCCTCACTGTCTCTTGTCCTTTTGTCCTTTGGTCCGTACATCTTATCTCGAAGAAAAGAGTGATCTTCACTTCGCCTTAGTTTGCGGGAGAGATCTCCCTTGTCTTATCTCTCTTCCTTACTTCTCTTGTTTGCTTTCTTATACGAAGCCGTCTCAAAATACCACGTTTCTTCTTTTCCTTTCTTCCTTCTGTGGCGGTCTCTTTATTTGACTCCTCTGTCGTCTTCTTCTTTTCCTTCCTCTCCTTCTCTCTCGTTTCTTTGGCCTCAGGTATCCGCGCTCACATGTCTCAGTGTGCGGCTTCTGTCTTCTTGTCTCTGCTATCTCTCTTTGAACGCCGCCTAGGCACACATCTATGGCCTACGCTGTAGAAAGGTGTAGACGTTGTCACACTTATATCCATGTGTATGTCTATACCTGTCTGTCTCTATCGCAGTGTATAGACATCTGAATATCTATCTGTCTACAAGTATGTCTTGTCTGTGTGAGAGGTAATTTTTCTCCCCATGCAGGCATCAGGAGTCGGAGACACCTTCCTGGTCTCTTCTGTCTCCCTCTTTCTCTCTCTCTTACCTTTCTTTTCTCTGCATAAGAGTCAACAGGTCATTACCTCTGGGTATCTCCCTTTTCCTCTCTTCTTCTCCTCTAGAGATCATAAGGAGAGATTCCCCGGACTTGTCACGTTGAAGTGTCCTTTTTCTTCTTGTTGATCTGGTAGGAGAGGAAAGAGAGAGAACAAGAAGATGAGGGGGAAGCCTGACGCCCTAGTATTGTCACATCGAGGCTTAAGTGTTTCATCGAGAAAATCGATGCTCTCTTATACACTATATAGAAAGTCTTTCGGTCTGTCACTTCTTTATCTTCTCTTCTGTCTCTTCTTCTTCGTTAAGAAAGACGAAGATTTCTCTTTGATCTTCTCTCGAGAACACGAGAAATCCAACATTTCGTTTGTACATGCAGTCACCTGGAGTCACTCCTCTTATGGCGCTTCATCAGGGAGAGGAGGGGGGAGAATAAGAAGGGAAACTCCTTCTTCTTGTTCTCCCCACCTTCTCCTAACGAGTCGATCACGTCGTCAAAACCTTGTTGCCTCTCTCTCTCCTTCTTGTTCTTCTTCTTCTTCTTCCTTTTCTTCTCCTATCGATCTTTCTATCTCACCGAGCAATCTCTTTCTTTCTTCTCTCTCTCCTGTCAATCCCTCATCCCCCCTCTCTTCTTCTTCGCGAGGTGCACTAAGGACTAACGACCTCTCAAACAGGTGTTTCTCTTTCATCTCTCCTTCTTGTTCTCCTTTGACCACCTCTCTTTCTTCTTGCTCTTCAGCTCGTCTTCTTCCTGTATCTTCTCCCCATGCACTGTCTACTTCTTTATGCTCCTCTTCTGGCTTCTCTCCTCTCATCGAAAGGAAAAACGACGATGAATTTCCCAGCTGTCTCTACAGCCAGTTGCCCTCCTCCTCCTTATCTTCATTCATACAAGAACCCGACCGCTTCTTCCCCCTCAAGACCTTGGGGAACTTCTTTTCCTCACCTCTTTTTCTTTCTCCGTATATAAGCCGTCTCTCACGAAGAAGAGAAGCAAGTTGTTTTGCCTCTCTATCAAGTCCTCGTGACCATAGGATACAAACGCCTTCGTCCGACTTTCTAGATCTCTCTCTTGTTTCTTCACCTACGGCTTTCTTCTATTATTCCTCCTCTTCTTCTTTCTCTTCTCCTTCATCGTCAGTCTCGCCGCTTTTGCTTCTGTTTCAAGGAGCGACAAGGCCCTCTCCTCTTCATTCTAGACAGCTTCTCCAAGCAACGAGAGAAGTTCAGCACCCTACAGATTCTCTTACAGAAAGCAAAGAAGAGAGAGAAGAACTAGAGTCTGCTGGACAGATAGGGGATGACACAGGGGGTGCGGGAGAAGGTCATTTCGTGCATGCAGAAGATATGCCGTCCCATTCTTTTCCTTCGGATTCTACAAACTCGTCTTACACTAACGAGGCAGAGTATTATGAACCTTCTTCTGAGGGGGGAGGAGAGAGAGAGAAGTCTTTCTTCTCTCCTGGAGAAGATGAAGAGATAGATAATGAAGGTGAAGGAATGGCTTGGATAGATACACATCACCCTCATGATGACCGGGAAAGAAGAGATTCTGCTGTGGAACTTTCTCTGGAGAAATCTGGGGGAGATCGTAGGGAAAAAGCGACGCCTTCTCCTTCATCTTATCATTTGAATGGTCGAGAAGAAGGCTATCGACATCTATCAACGCCAGGGACATCTAGGGGGTCCACGAGGCAGAGAAGAAGGTATCCAGCCCTCTCATCCGTTTCATCGTCGTCTTTCCCTAACGACTATGGAACGATGCCTGCAGGAGAAGGAAGAGACGAAGAAGAAGATGATCGGTCTACTTCTTCTTCGTCTCGCCGTGTATCGCCGGTGTATGGAGATTATGAGGGGGACACCCCCCCGTTTTCAAACACCAGAGGACTACGGAGAGAAGGAGAGAGGCGAATGAGATCTTCTCCCTCTTCCTTTGCTGGCGTGGAAGGAGGAGGAAGAACAAGGAGAAGCTTTTCTAGCTTCCAAGGTAACGAAGAAGAAAGAGAAAGAGAAAAGATAAGGAGACAAGAGGGGCTAATACCCTCTGGTGAAACAACGGGGGAAGACAAAGGTTATTCTTCATCTACGGCAAGTATCTCAGGTGTACAGACACCTCGAAGGCTTCAAGGCGGTCGACGTAGGTTCAACAGGCGAGGGACATGGGAAGGGAGTTTTCGTGAACGTCGTTCTCTCACCTCTTCTTCTTCTCGCTTTTCTTCTATTTCATCCTCACAAACTGAGCATACGACGTCGCCTTCTCCAAACCAAGAAGGAGAGGGAGACGAAGAGGCTTATCGAAGTAGCTCTTCTTCAACAAGACCTATCTCCGATAACGAGACACGTGAAACAGACTACTTTTATCCACTAGATGAGCGAAGAGATGGCGCTAACGAAGCTTTTCCGGCTCTCCGTTCCAGAGGTGATATCAACCTTCAAGGAAATTGGAGAGGCGGTGAACGGCCGTATCGGGGTAGAAGATCTTTCTCTCCAACTTTGAGAGAAGACTCCATTTCTTCGAATCTCCCTATGCCTAGATCATCGTCTTCTACATCTAGTGGCAAGGAAGGGACAAGAAGCGAAGGAGGAATCGTTGCTTATGCAGGTGAGGATACTAATAAGAATCTATGGAGAGATCCAAGGATAGAACGAGGAGAGAGAGAACAAGACGGTGACTTAGGCTATGAGAGAAGGCGACCACAACTAGAAGAAGGTTTGCAAGGTAGGCAGGAAGAAGAAGGACAAGGGAGAAGAGCTCGCTCGATCTCGTTAAAGAGACATAACTTTGGTTCCCCATCATCGCTATATGACGGAGAAGAACATAAGGAATCTCGTCATTCTTCTACTTCTTTTCTACCAAGAGAGAATAAGACTGTCGGAGAAGGACAGAAGGATGATGAGAGGAAGGATGCTTCCGAGGAGGGTCAAGGAGAGAGACGGGGCAGCCCAAGCTCACGCCTTTCATCTTCTTTTTTTCCTTCCTACGAGAATGACGAGGCGAGTTCACGTGAAGGAGGTAGAAGAGAGTTCTTTGAGAATAGAAGGGAGGAGTATAGCAGAAGAAGAGGAACCAGATGGCTTTGGAGTAGAGGAACCCGAGACCAACAGTGGCACGAAGCTCCTAGTGCCGGTGCAGATAGGAGGAGAGAGGGTTACCGATATGCTGAAGAAGACCTAGAAAGTGATAGACAAAGAGATCCTAGTAAACATCATGTAGTGATGCCTCCTCCTGAAGGTTATCCCACGAATCAAATCCCTAGAGAAAATTCTCTCCAAGTAGAAGGAGGAGAAGATGATAGGAACATGCTGTTCTCTCAGAGACAAAGAGGAATAAGAAACCCTCTCTCCCGACGTGGAATATTATACAGGCCACCCTTCCCCCGTATCAGAGGAAGAAGACCTCTCTTTCCCTATAGTCGCAGACGCTTCAGTAGAGGCATAAGAGGAAGAGATGCCTATTATCTTTCTCATCCCCCTCGCCCATACATGACTCACTTCTATCGAGGTGATAGACGAGCCTATAGAAATCCATTTTTCTCTCCGTCGTCTCTAGGTCAAAGAAGAGAAACCGCGCCTGACGCGCTAGGTCGAGAAGGAAGAGGGGGGGATGAATTAGATGAGTTTGGAGACACCGTCGATGGAGAGACCAGGAGAGAGTCAGGGAGAGATAGGGGCATAGAGATGATAAGAAGAAGAGGTCTATGGAGAAGAAGAGAAGAAGACACCGAAGAGATTCCATCTATGCCTTCTTTACCTGTTCTTCTTCGATCGTTAGATGTAGGTCTTCTTCTCTGTGGAGGGAGAGGAAGAAGAAGCTCTTGTCATTCGTCCCCTGATAGGAAGGAAAACGTAACCGATCTTGCTACTGATATCTCTACTCTACCTCCTCCTCCTTCTCCAGATGGAACAGAAAGTCTAACGATAGCCACATCGGATGGAGATCTTCACGGGAGAAGAGAAGAAAACGAACATGAAAGAAGAGAAGAAGAAAAGAGAAATGAGGGGAATCATGAAAAGCCTCTCTCACAGATATCATCGCTTCTCGATCAATCTAGTCATATACACCTGGTAGGGCAAGAAGAACAAGAAGATAAACCTTCCATGACAGGCAGGCGAAGAGGAGAAGAAGAAGTAGCTCAACATACTACGTCTCTTTTAGAAAGAGCGATGGAAGAAGAACTTCCTCTGAGCCTTGAAGATGAAAGTATAGGAGATCTCATCGATGATCGAATGAGGAGAAAACTTCTTCTCTTACCCCCCATAGATCCCCATTCCACTGTCGATACACCTGACGTCCAAGCAATGAGAGACTTCACTTCTTCTCTTCTTCACGTACCTTCACCTGACAAGAAAGATCAGGCGGGACAGGACAGAGAAGAAGAAGAAGAGAAAGGACAAGCAACCCGAGAAGAGGAACAAGAAGCACATCGCCATCATAGAACATCTTCAGGCTTATCAGAGAATGCGAGGACTCTTGGCGCTCCTCATCCAGGGGAGGAACAAAGAAGCTCGAAGTGGTACTCCTTCAAGAAAGTTTACCAGGAGGCACTTGAAAAGTTCACAGGCCATGGAGGAGACACAGAACAGAGAGAAGGCGTGGAAATGAATGAGAAGATCGAGCAAGTCTATGCTTATGCTGCTTTCATTAGGAGGGCTCTCGCTTCAAGACAAAGGAGAAAAGTCACCCTTGATGCCGCTCTACAGAGGCATCAGATTCCCTTCAAGTACGTTGACATAACAAGACAAAAGGAATCTTCACCTCTATGGACATGCACACCTCTACGCACATACGTAGACACATAAAGAGATATGTATACACACATGAACGGAAACAACATACAATCCCCATCTATCTATCTATCTA
>NW_027154901.1:8855-9015 GCF_002600585.1 Cystoisospora suis
ATCTATCTATCTATCTATTTTGTTTCGTAGTATATAGTTCACGTACATGTATGCTGAGTGGAGTTGCAGGCAGTAGAGACGCCTTCAGGCGCTGCCGTCTGTTTTGTCATTTCCACTACATTCATCATAATGCATACACACCCATACATCTATGCATACG
>NW_027154902.1:0-2713 GCF_002600585.1 Cystoisospora suis
AGAGAGAGAGTGCGAGAACGAGAAAGAAAGAGAAGGAGCCGTAGAGATATATAGACCGATTAAAGATTGATAGGCAGATAGATGAAGAAAGATCGGTCGAGTTGTATTGCCTGGTGCGATTCTTTTCTATCTTACAGTGACTTTATCTCCGACTTGTTTGATCCATGTGACAACCTTGCCTTCTTCCATTGTACTCGATAAAGCAGGCATGACAAGCTCTTGGACTCCTCCCTGTAAAGAAGAAGAAAAGACCTCCACATGGCTATTTCTTCCTCTCTCGTTTCTTTGGTGGCGACTAGACGAAAGAGAAGATGGCGAGAGATTTGAATCGAGAAGAGAGGATGAAGAAGAAGAAGAGACAGAAGAATACACACGAGGGGTGATATGGACAAAGGCAGTAGGAGGAGAAGAAGATGAAGAAGAAGAAAGAAGAATCTGACGAGCCGCGATATGATTTGGATGATCAAGAAGGAGATGAAGGGTAAGAGAAAAGAAGAGAAAGGCAAAAGAAGACGATGGACGTGGGGAGATGAAAGAAGAGGAAGAAGGAGAAGTAGAAAAGTAAGAGAAGGGAGGGTTTCTAATGTTCGCCATCATGCGTTACAGAGTAGTAGTAGGGAGGTAACGTGAAGAAAGAGAAGAGAAAGATCTCTAAGAAAGAAAGAAATAAGCAGAAGGAGAAAAATGAAAAGATACGAACGAGAAAAAAGGAAGTTGTGTGTTGCGTAGTGTATTTTCTTATCTCCGCGTTGAAGAAAAAGAAAGAAAGAAGAGAGAGGAGAGAGAGGAAGGGAAGGTGTGTGTGGTGTGAAGGAAGAAAGACGAATTACCCACCTCTCTTTCTTTCTTTTTTCACTAAGAGAATCTTTCTTCTCACGCTCTCTCTTCACTCTTGAGAAAGACAGAAAGAAAGAGAGAGAGAGAGAAAGACCCGAGTCAAAAAGAAGAAAAAGAAGAGAAGCAGAAGGAGATAAAACAAGACAAGGAAGGACGAATGAACGAACGAGTGAACAAGATTCTACACCTTCCAAGCCTAAATGGAGAGAGAAGAAGATTGATGTAAATAAAGAGAAAGAAGAAAGAAAAAAAGACTAGTAAGAAGTGAAGATTAGTCACAATGAAGAAACTCGGGGAGGTCATGGAAAACGAGGAACTTGAAGAAGGAAAAGGAGCTCTCAGACTTTCTCTCCTCCATTAGAAATATTCCCCCTTCCTTTCTCACTTTTCAGAGATGATAGAAGAGAGAAAAAGAGAAAGACAAGACCACCGTCAGAAAGAAGAAAGAAAGACATTACAAGACAAGAAGAAGAATGTCTAGGAGTTCTCTGAGAGTGTGCGTGCAGGTTCTGCTTTGGGTGTCTGCAGCTCCTCCCCGGCTGGTAGGGAGGTGGTCTAGGAGGTGTACAGGAAAGATCACTTCCTCGTTACTCCAGTCTTTCTTTCTCTCTTCTTTTTTCTCTTCGCTTTTTCTTTCTTTTGTTTGAAGCGGGAAGATCAGGAAAGAAACAGAAAGGACAAGAGAGGTCATGTGTCTAAAAGAGAGAGAGAGAGAGAGAAGGCTCTCGGAAGAGAAGAGAGGAGAGACAGGAAGGAAGGGCGAAGAGACCCAGTGTGGAAAGGGGGGGGGACTTTAAGAAGGAGAGAAGAAAGAAGAAGAAGATTTAAACACACTAGTTAAAAATCCTTCTGCTAAAGAAAAGAAGAAGAGGCAAAGAAAGATCTCCCTCATAGAATGAAAATTTCCAGAGAAAGAAAGAGATTTAAGACAAGAGGAAGAAGAAGACGTGCCTGAAAGAGGAGAGGAGGAGGAGGAGGAGGAAAAGGTGGTGGTCGTGGTGATAGATGATCGAGAAAAGAGAGAAAAGAAGAAGAAAAGAAGAAGGAAGAGAACGTAACTAACTAACTCTTAGATTCATGGGGGTGTGTGTCTCCCTCTCTCTTCTTCTTTCGCTCACGAAAGGCCTTTCCTTCTTTCTCTCTTCTTAAAGAAATTGATATATCTCTAAAACGTTCATGGGGTCTTTTCACATGAAAAGAGAGAAGAAAAGAGGAAAGAAACACCACCATGAAAGAAGAAGAAGATGAGGAGAAGGAAGAAGAAAAGGAAGGACAACAAGAAGACACTTTGAAGAGAGACTCTTCAAATCCAAGAGTGAAGAGAGGGAGGATTTGGAGCTCCTGGTCCTATCTTTCTCTTCTTCTTCATAACCTTCCGCTGTAAGGTCTTTCTTTCTTTCTCTCTATCTTCTTCTTTTCTGATCTTAAGCTCTTTGCCCGTCGACTTCTTCTCCCTTTCCCTCTGTTAAAGATAAGAAGAAGACGAATGAAAGGAGATAGAAAGAGTAGAAAGAAAGAGAAGAAAGAGAAAGAGAGAGAGATCGGTCGAGTTCGATGGAGAGAGAGAACGTTAAGATACGAGGAGAAGGAGAAGCGGAAGGAGAAGAAGAAACGGCTCCTCCTGCACGTTTTCCGTTCAAAGGCAGGGAGGCAGGGCTAAGAGGAAAGAGACACCAAAGACACACACAAGAGAAAGTAACAGAAAGAAAAGAAAAAAAAAGAAAAAGGAAGAAAGATCAAGAAGTTCCCTATCAATATATATCTCTCTTTCTCTCTAGCATATCAGGAATACACGGAATTGAAGAAGCAGAAGAAGACAAGCAGAGGATCCAGTTTTCTCGATCGTTCGTTTACCTATCTCTCTCTCTCTATTTCT
>NW_027154902.1:2796-24474 GCF_002600585.1 Cystoisospora suis
CTCTATTTCTCTCTCTCTCTATCTTCTTGTGATCGAAGCAGAGCTCACGCCGAAGAAAGAAAGAAACAAGGAAAGACGAGAGGGAGGGACTCTTCTCTTCTTCTTCTCTTCTTCTCCTCTTCTTTTTCGTCTTAAGGTTCTTCCTTCTTTCCTCTTCCTTTTTTCTTTCCTTCTTGTCTGATTAGAGAGGAGTCAGAAGAAGCACATGAAGAAAGAAAGGTTCTACTTGACAGGTTTGCTCTTCCTTTCTTTGTAGTGTCTGTACCTTCGTCTTTCTTCTCAGGTGTATGTACAGCAGACATCATGTATACTTCTACTTCCTCCCAGGTAAATCTTTCTTTCTTTTTCTGTTGTCATAGCAGCAGATAGATCAGTCAGGTTCTTTTTCACTCAACCTTTTCTTTTACTTTCTCATGATCTTCCTTCTTCTTCTTCTTGGCGATGAGGAGAGGGAGAAGAAAAGAAGAAAATAAAGAAGAAGGGGAAGTCTGAAGGAATAGAACAACAGGAAACGAAAGCATCTTTCTTTCTTCCTTTCTCTTTTCTTCTCCCTCCTTCTTCTTCTCTTCTCCTTGACGGTCTGTCCCTCTCTCTCTTTCTTTCTTTCTTGTCTTCTTCACTTCAGGCTTTACAGCAGCCCTTCTCTTGACTCTTTTCCAAGCATCCGCGATCTTATCTTCTTTCTTTTCTTTCTTTCTTTTGTTTCTTCCTGTCTTTCGTCGCTTTTCTCTCCTTTCTCTCTCTTCAGCTTTTCTATCCTTTCCTTTCGGGGGTGCATCTTCTCTTTACTTCTAAGGAAGAAAAGCAGACACTCCAAAGAAAAAGAGAGAAGCTAACGAAAAAGGAGGGGGAGAGGAAGAAGAAGAAATGCTAGAGTGTCTTTCATTCTCTCTTTCTGTCTCTTCCTTTTTCTCTACAGGCAGGTACATTCTTTCTCTCTTTCTTCCTTTCTTAGTCTTTCGTAATCTTTCATTCTTTCTTAATCTTTCTTTCATTATTTAGGATTTCTGGGTCCTGATCTCCCTTGTCGCTTCTTTTTGTTTCTTGTCATTTCTATCTTCTTCTTCTTCCTCTTGGCGTTCTTTTCTTTTCTCATGAACAGCTCGCTTCTTCTTCTTGCTCCTCCTCTTCTTTCTTCTTCTTCTCTTTCTGCCGCTACTTTTCTCTTCAGTCTTCTTCTTCTATCTCTCTGTTGTGTATCTCCCCCTTCACCTTCTTGTCCTCCTCATCCCTATCTTCGCTCGACTTCCTTCTTCTCTTCTTCTTTTCGTTCTCTTTTTGAATCTTTCTTTTCTCTCGATTCTCCTTCATCTTCTTACCATTGTTATCTTCTTTCTAAACAGAGCTCTTCCATCCTTCTCTTTTCTTACTTCTTTCTTTCTTCTTCATCTTTTGCTCCTTCGCTCTCTTCTGCCTCTTCTTCCTTCCTTTCAACTACCTCCCCCTCTTCTCCTCTCTTCACTCCATCCTCCTCTTCTCTCTCTTTCCCTCTCAAACCGCCACACAGGCCAACAGCAACTCTTTCACCTTCTTCTCTTTCTTCTTCTTCTGCTTCTTCTTCTCCTCTTTCTCACGGGTTATGGCCTCCCTTTCAGCATTCCTTTCTTCGTTTTCATCCTCTCTCCTTTTCGGCAAGAAAGAAGTTTTCTTCCAGGCACGATGAAGAAGAAGAAGAGGAAGAAAATTCTTTCTCTCTCTTGTCTTTCTCCCCGGTGAGGGGAAGAAGAAGAAGATTTCTTCTTTTTCTTCTTCCTTCTTTCCGTTTGATTTGGCTCCACGACTTTAGGAAGAAATTCTCTTCTTTCGTCTTGCATCACAAGGGCCAGAAGATCAACGAGAGAAGAAAACGTTTCTTCTTCTCTTCTTCTCCTTCTTTCCTTTCGTCTCCTCTATCACCCCTCACTCCAAGACCAACTACTCTCTCCTCCATACAAACCTCTTCTTTTCTTTCTTCTTCTTCTTCTTCTTCTTCTCTTTCTTCTTCTTCTTCTGCATCATGCCTATCACGAGGAGGGTTCTTTTCTGTCTCCTGCTGCTTCGAGAATGAAGATGATCGAGAGAGGAGCCTCGGGAGATCGGGATGGGAGAAGAGAGAGAAGAAGAAGATGATAGGAAGATTGCAAACATGGATAGAGAGAGAGAGCAAAAGAAAGAGAGGAGATTCGAGATTCTTCTCGTCAAGTTTTATGACTGACGTTTTGGAGGCACAGGAAAGGAAGAAGAAGAGAAGAAGAAGAGAAGATTTCTTATTCTCCCCTTTCTCTTCTCTGTTGATAGGAGGCGATGGTGTTCTTTCAAGGAGGTATACTGGAGAAGAGATAAGAAGAAGAGGAAAAGGAAGAAGAAGAAGATCTGTAGAAGTAAGAGAAGAAGAGTCCGATAGTTTGCAGATTCATCCGAGTAATAGACAGAGTGGGAGAGAGAAGTTAAAGAGGAAGAAGAAGAAAGTGAATGAAAGGAATAAAGATTCAGATAGAGAAGAAGAAGAAAGAAGAAAAGATGAAGTGAAGACGGACAGAGAAGAAGGGAAAGCCTGCAGAAAACACCTCTCTCTGCAAGCACTGCCTCTCTCTCCAGTAGAAGGAAGAGAAGGAGAAGAAGAGAGAGGAGAGGGAAGAGAAGAAGAATGCATGTTGAAGAGGAAGTTAGAAGAAGAATCCGTACTAGCCAATCATACATCATTCAACTACATGCATGCACTTTCAACAGCAACAGTCTCTCATCCCTCTGTAGTCACATCTTCTTCTTCTTTTCCTTGTACCTCTTCTTCTCCTTCTTCATCTGTACCAGAATCTTCTTCTTCCTCCTCCTTCTCTTCTTCTTCTTCTCTTTCTTCAGCAACAGCCACTGCATCCCCTGCAGAGACACCCCGTGTTTCTTCTTTCCCAGATCCCAAGAAAGCTCTGAAAGAACTGGAGAGATACGAAAAGATTCGAGACGAAAATCTCCTCATGAGCTGGGAGGCCTGGGCCAGAGGCGTCAGTCGGAGTGTGGAGTATCTAAAGCGCCTCGTGACACTTGCCTATTCTCCGTCGAAAGAGGAAGAGCCAACGTCTTCTCTAGAGAAAGGAGGTGAAGCAGACAAAGAAGAAGAGCTTTCTTCTTCTTCTTTCTCTCCTTTCCTGAGAGAAGGACAGAAAGAAGATGAAGAAGAAAGAGAGAAGAGAATGAGAGATGAAGAAGAGGGGGACATAAGAAAGGACAGGATGATCATGATGAGAAAAGAAGAAGAAAGGGGAGAGGAGAAGAAGAAGAAAGAAGAGGAGCATGAAGAGAAGGAGAAAGAAGAAGAAGGAGAGATGAAGATGATAAGAGGAATGAGAAGTAGAGAAAGAGTGAGAGATCGAGATGGCGTTTCAAGACTAGAGGAATCAAGTCTATCTCCACATGAGAGAAAGATTCAGCAGGGAGAAGAAGATCTTCTGTCCATCTCCTCATCACATGACGAGCTTACAACGTCTTTCCCTTCACTACAAGGAGAAGAAGAAGAAGAGAAGAAGAAGAAGTCCGTTCCACTTCATGACGGTTCTACACCCCAAGAGAAGGAAGAAGGAAAAGGAGAGAGAGGGGGGGAATACGTTTCTCTCCAAGCAAGTCAGAGAGATGAGAGGCAGCTCCTTCAGGTGTCTCAAGAGATAAAAGGCTTCTCTTCTTCTTCTGAAGGGGAGAAGACAAAGAAGAAACCCCGCAGCTCCAACGGTGAAGAAGAAGAGAGAGAAGAAGAAAAATCTTCTTCGATGAGAGCTAGCTTCTCCTCTACTTCATCTCTCGAGAAAGAAGAAGAAAAGAAGAAGATAGGTCAGGAGAAGAAGCATCAAATCGCCAAGCCACCAAGAAAACAAGAAGATGGAGAGGAAGACGAAGAAGATGAAGAAGAAGAAGGCTCTTCTTCTCGGTGGGAGATAGGCAATCGCTTAGTGACAAAGAAGGACTATAAAGAACTTCTTGATCTTCTTCGTATTGAAGCGGTCCATTCCGCTTTAGAGGGCTCGGAGAAAGAAGAGCCTCTCTCTTTCTCTTCTTCTTCTTCTCCCCCTCCCCGTCGTCCACCTACAGTAGAGGAATGGTCTCGAGCGGCGACAGGAGGAGACATCGAGCTTTTGAGTTTAAAGCTATCTCGGTGTAGACATGTCTTAGACCAGTGTCTACGTAAGCTAGTTCCCCTTGCCGTGGTCGCTGTGAGGAGGTTTCGAGCGGCGAGTATTTACGCGTATCAGAAGAAGAAGATGCTTGAAGAGCAAGGCGACTACGACGCTATCAAAGCCCTTATGGAGAAGAGAAATGAAGAAGAAACGGAGCTCCTTTTGATCGCTTTACAAGGCTTGAGGACAGGATTAAGAAGACATGCACGAACTAGCTTAAGAAACAAAGTCAAATGGATGAAAGAACGGCAGACATCTCTCCAAGGAGGAGTCTTCCTACTACCCGCGGAAAAAGAAGAAAGAGACGCTCCCAAAGAGCCACAAGAAGACAGAGAAGAACAACAAGAAGAAGAAGATCGAGAAGAAGGAGAAGACGAGCTCCTTCATTCCGTCTCTCTTTCTCATCTTAAAGCCTCCACATCTCCAAGAGATACACCCCTACAAAAGAATAACGCCCTCTCTTCATCTCCCCACCTCCCTCTTCATGCTTCTTCTTCTTCTTCTGTAGAGTTAAGATCTCTTCCTGAGCTCTCTCCTCCTCCTAGCATAGCGTATTGGCTGTGGATGCGGACAGCCATGATAGAGTGGGAGCAGGAGAAAAGACTCGTCAGTCACTTTCCGTGGAAATGGTGGAGAGACGCCGCGAAGGGAAGAAAAGTGGCGCATGCGCTCTATGAAGAACTAGGAAGAGAACCCACAGAGAGCGAAGTCGCGGAAAAGCTCGGCATGTCTGTAGAGAAATGGAGAGACATCTCGCTAGCTACGAGATCTGTTGTCTCCGCCGAGACAGAAATAAGCAGTAGTAGCGGGGGAGGGTCGCATCATGACTCAGGTAAGAGGAAGGAAGGAAAGAAGAAAAGAAAGATGAAAAGAAAAGGAATGAATGAAAGAGGGGAGATAGACAGATAGAGAAAGAAAGAGAGTTAGAGATCTCGGAGAGGGCTGGGGAGTAGTAGGGGGTGTCTATGCAGATGTAACTGCTGAGAAGAGGGATTGAAAGTATACAGCTAATGGACATACATACGAAGATACACTGCAGTCGGACAGCCTAGATATACCAAAGATCCATCAAAGATAGATAGATTAAAGACAGATAGATAAATCAAAGATAGATAGATAGATAGATGGGGTGTGTATGTGTGTGGCGTTGGCTTGGCGTCTTCTTAGTAAAGAGGGAGGGAAGGAGGGGAGAGTGAAGAGCGAGTCAGACAGACAGGGAGGAGGGTGGCTTTGCTTACGAAAGAAGAAAGAAAGCAAGATGAATGAAGATGTAGTGAAACAAAAACGCTTCGGAGAAGGCGAGACAGACATGCACAAAAGTCACATCGTCTTTCTCTAGCGTCTCTCCCTCTTCCCTGTGAAAGAATCGTTTCTCTTGACTCTTCTTTCATCTTTCTTCTTTTCTACTCTCCTTTTTCTTTTTCTTCTTCTTCTTCGTATCTCCTTTCTTTCTTTCTTTCTTTTTCTTCTTTTCTTGACTCCCATCTTTCTCCTTCTGCGTGTGCTTATTTTGTTCGCGACAGAACGCCGAGATACATTAGGAGATCTTCTTTTGACGAGTCCCCCTACATCGATGATCGAAGGCGAGCAGAAAGAGTATCGAGAGGAACTGGAGACACACGTCTTAGATCTAGCTCGAAAGGCTTTAACTCCTCATGAATATACTCTTATCAGATCTCTTCTCATCTCCAAACCTTCTACTCCCTTTGCGACCCCTCCTGCTATGCCCTCTTCCTCCTCTTCTGCTTCTTCGCGACATGCAGATGGGACAGCGAAAGAGAAAAGAGAAAGAAAGATAGGTCAAAACGAGAGAATACATCGAAGAGACGACAGAGAGAAAGAGGCGAAGGAAGAGAATAGAGATTATGAAGAAGAAGAAGACCAACAAGCGGCTAGCCACCATCCAGCTGTTTTGAGGATGAATGAGGAGCATCGATATCCTACTACGACGACAATCGATTCTTCTCGACTGCAGAGACTAATACAAAAGATGAAGGAGTATGAAGTGAAGAAGATCATCGAGAATCTAAGCCCCGAAGAGAAGAAAGAAGGGCTAAAGAATCTACAGTCTCTAGAGAATATTGTGAAAAAGAAAAGTGTGGTACTGCAGTTATGCACTGCTGCGACCGCTCAACAAGGATACGAAGACTAGAAAGAAAAGATACAGAAAGAAAGAAGAGAAAGAGTTGGAGAAAAGGAGGGAGAAGAGAGAGAGAAAGAAAGAAGAGAAAGACAAAAGAACAAGATGAAATGAGAGAGAGAAAGGAGAAACAAAGAAGAAGAGAAAGAAAAAGAAAAAAGGCAGTGTCGATACCCATCAATCGTGTCGATTGTCTTCAGCTAGCCGATGTGTTCATTAAAGATACGCACCTGCAAGCCTTCTGATTTATCTATCTCTCTCTCTCTGTCTCGCGCCTCCGTCCATACAGGGAGGAAGTAGACAATCTTCTTAGAGATTTACAGGAGATAGATCAGTACATAGAAGATTAAGGTAGACACTTATCTACCATACATGTGCGTATTGACCTGCATGCGTACCTCTCTACCATTCTTCTCATCTTTAAACAGTCATCTACCTATCTTTGATCTATCTATCTATCTGTCTTTGATCCATCTATCTATTGACACGTCTGGAGTATGTCTTTCTCTATACGAAATAGCGAGGAGATATAGGAGGCTGTTTGAACTGAGAAAGAAAACGAAGAAGAAGAGACTCGAGAAAGAACGGAAAAAGAAGCATGTGTATCTATCTCTATGTTCCCATACTCCGCAGGTGTAGATACACTTGAAAATAAGTCTGCTTGTTGTCTCACAAGGCAGGTAAGATAGATCAGAGACGAAATGTTGAGTTGATACAAGAACTCCTTTCTTTGTACATCGAACTCTATTCTTTCTTTCTTTCTTTCCTTTCACACCCCCTCCAAGAATTTGAAGTCTCTATTTCTTCTCTTGATCTATCCTTTCTTCCACTGTCTTCGCTTTTTCTGTCTTTCTTTCTTTTTCTTTTCTCTCTTTTCTTTTTGTTTATGCCGACAATCTTTTCGTTCTTTTCAAGATGAACACGACTGTCCTCTATTCATTTTCTTTCTGAAATTTCTTGCTTTCTTCTCGCTTGCTTTTTTCTTTCTCTCATCCTGCCCCATGTTGATACGAGACAAAAGGCCGCTCGACGAAGAAGAAAAGAAAGACTGAAATTCTTCTCTTGCGTCTCTCTCTTCAACAGCAAGAAAAAAGACATTGTTCAAAACATACCACCTATACATATACATATATATATATATGTACATACATAGGTACATACACATCTCTATATGAGGAATCGTAGGTAGGTAGGTAGAGAGTTTGGGTGACGTCAGAGAGAGAGAGAAGAGGAAGTGATAGATGAAGTCGAGGGATTTTCGTGTGTAAAGGAATGAATCTTGTCTTTTTTCTTTTCTTTCATAAGAAGGAGGGATAAGAAAGAAAAAGAAGAAACGGAGAGGCCGACTGATAGAGTGGTTGAGAG
Organism: Cystoisospora suis; assembly: GCF_002600585.1. Taxonomy (NCBI): domain Eukaryota; phylum Apicomplexa; class Conoidasida; order Eucoccidiorida; family Sarcocystidae; genus Cystoisospora; species Cystoisospora suis. The sequence continues at coordinate 10,444 of NW_027154902.1, forward strand.
AGGTTTTATTTGTTGAAGAAAGATGCAAACCACTGAGAAAGGACGGGGGGAGTGAAGAGAGGGAGATGAACAGGAAAGAAAGAATCGATAGATGACTAGATAGGTAAGATAGAATAAATAGACTGATGATAGCTAGCTAAGATAGAACAGAAGATAGATTGATCGATAGATAGGTAAGAGAGGGGGAAGACATAGTAGGTTGATAGGGAGAAGAAGAAAAGTCGTAAAGGAGAACGAGGAGTGAATGAATGAATGGACAAGGAAGGGGAGGGAGGAGATACAAAGAGAGAGAGAGATGCATTTAATCTCTCTCTACTCTTTCTTTCTTTCTTATTGCAAAGACAAGGGGGGGTGGTCGTGGTAATGTCCATCCAGTAGAAGGAGGAATCGATCGATCATGAGGCGTGTCTGCCTGCCTGCTGTATCCATTCTTCTTCTTATTCTATTTCTCTCTCTGAGAAAAAGCCTCCCTTCCTCGACTTCTCGAGGTCTGGGGGAGAACCATAGCAGTTACCTCCTTCACGTCTTCGCGACATGTTGGTAGGTATATCAGGAAGGAAAGAGACAAAGAAAGAAAGAAAGAAAAAGATACACTCTGTAGTGCAAGGAAGAGATGAGGAGTGTTGACTTTTCTTCTGCATAGACTGCTGCATGTTTTCTCCTCCTCTCTCTAGAACCTCCATATACCTCTTCTTCCTCTCTTCCAAAGGAGCTAAGATATAAGATACATACAGGAAGGAAAGCATTCTTCCTCACTGATTAAATTACTTCTTCTTCACTCTACCTGCCTATCTATCTATTTTAATCTATCTATCTATCCTTAATCTGTCTATCTATCTTTAATCTATGTATATATCCTTTATCTATCCATCCTTAATTTATCTATGTATTTATCTATCTTCAATCTATCTCTTTATTTCTCTCTTTCTTTCGATCTCTTTCTCTCACTCTTGGAACTCATCGCCTTATAGGTGAAAAAGAAGCTAGAGGAGGGAAAACAGAGAGCTCAAGAAAGGCACCAAACCCGCGGTCAGTCAATTAATTAATTAATTAGCAATTTCTTCTTCTTCTACTCCTTATGTGTATGTGGATGGTGGTGATGGTGGTGGACGTCTAAATTATTTATCTCTTTCTCTCTCCCACCCCCCCCCGGGGAGTTGTTTCTATTCTTTTCCTTCTCCAGCCCGCCACCTGGATAGAAACCCTCTTCATCTCTCTCTCTATCTCTCGCTTTCTTTCTATCTCTCTCGCTTCCTATCTTTGATCTATCTATCTATCTCTATATAATATGTCTCTGTGTATGTAAGTTGGTCCATCCGTTGATCGACCGTGCTGCAAGAACGAGAGGGGAGAGAAGGAATGAATCTATGAAGAATACTAGTAGTACGAGTAGTGGGGATCGCAGGTTTCTCTTCTCTCTCTCTCTGCATGCGTAGAAATTCATTCTTAGAAGAACAGCCGGAAGCTCGCCTTGACCAGGAGGAGGAGGAGGGTAGATACAATTATTCTCATCCAAGCCATATTGCAGCATACAGAGTGAAAAGAGCAGGGGACAACATGAAGGTTATCCAACAAGGGAAGAAGAAAAGAAGAAGAAAGAAAAAAGACGAGCGAAAAAGAAGAAAAGAGAGAAAGAAGAGACAGAAGACCAAGCAGACCAGACCTCCGAAGAACGGGGGAGACAGACACGGAAGAAAGATAGGGAGGAAGAGAAGAAAGATGAAGAAAGAGGAAGAAGAAAAGAACATGCACGGCAAACGTCTATAAATAGAAATACAGATTTACATATACATATAGCTTATATAGATGTATATATATATATATATATATATAAAGAGATATAGATATATGATACATATGTACATGCGCGTAGGCAGGAGGAGGAGGAAGAATGGAAATGAGAGAAAGATGAAGAAGAATTCCCACACTCTAGACATTCGTTTTTCCTTTTCTTTCTCCTTTTCCTCGTCCTTATCTTCTTCTTCCTCTTTGGATTTGGCTATGACTTTGTCTCCCTTCCTCTGTCTCTCTCTCGCCCCTCCCTCGTTTTGTCATCCCTCTCATCGATAAGAAGAAGAAGCCTCAGGCAGCACCAGCCGTCCACAGAGAGAGAGAGAAAAGGGATACCATTTAGCATATATATGAAGAGATAGACAAATAGAGAGATTGAAAAAGATGAAGATGATAGATCGGTAAATAGATGGAAGATATGAAGATGCTGCTCTTGTATATCCTCCAGACATATATGTGTATGTAGATATGTCTATCGGCATGAAGATGAAGGCTTTTTCGAGGAGAGGAAAGACGCAGAAGTTCAAGACAATACAAAGTCTATGGACATATCTCTATACGGTCAAGCTGTGTGTGTATGTACACCTCAACCGCCACTGCCATCACCCCTACTTCTTCTTCTTTCTCCTAAGTTTGTCGAGCGTGTTGTTCTTTGAAGAGTGTGAGGAGAATTCTTTATCTCTCCTTATCAAGATGACATTTCAAGAGTTCATAAAGAAGAAAGAAAGAAAGAAAGAAAAAGAGAAAGAAAGAAGAAGGAAGGAGCGTTCTTACACCACCATCCCGATGCACGACCATTGCATGCACTTGAGAGATTCTGTACAGAACCTTTCTTTCTTTCTTTCTTTCCCTTTTCCTCACACAGACACATCACTCTTTCTTTCCTCTCAACACCTACACAAAGAGAAGAAGAGGAAGAAAAGACCTGTCTGTCTGTCTGTACATTTAACGAGAATATAACGATCGAACATATGACGACCACACCGGGGGTAGCCTCTAATGAGAAAGAAAAAAAGAAATTGACGGAAGAAAGAACTTTCTCTTTCTCTCTCTCAATCTCTTTATCTTCACTCTTCTCCCCCTTTCTTCTCTTTTCTATCCCTTGCTTCCCTGACGTCATGTTGAAAAGAAAAGAAGGAGGAGAACAACAACAAGATGAAGAAGAAGTCATAATAGGAGGAAAAAGAACGAACAGCAGCTTGACCAACAGGCCGCCCTCTCCCTCTCATCCTTTCATCCACAAACACCATCGATCTTCTTCTTCTTCTTTATCTCTATCTCTCTCTCTCTCTCGTTTTCTTACTAGATATGCATGGATTTCTATGTAAGGTAAAAGTTTCCTCAAAAAAGAACTAAACTCTCCCTCCCTCATATCATTCGCCTTCTCACCTCCACCACCCCCAACAGCATCTTTAACTCTATAGAAAAGTATATGAGCCTCTTCCTTTCTCTCTTTCCCCCTCTTTCTTTCTTTCTTTCTCTTCTCCTTTCTGTTCTTTTCGTGTTTCGTATGGTCGATGCCAAGAGGTTGCTTTCTCTGGACTAATTAAACAACTCCAAACGAAAGAAAGACAAGGAGAGACACACAGACACAGACAGATCAATCAACTTCTCATGAAGAAATCGAAGACAAAAGCCTAAACATACTACTACTACTGACTCTTCATCTTCCTCTTCATGGCTAACTCTTCTCTCTCTTTCTCTTGTTCTTCTTTGTCTTCACTTTCTAAGATTTGAAACTTTTCCTTTTTCTTATCCTCTCCCGGACTTCTCCCAAGTGTAGGCCATTCATTCTTCACTTGCCATCTACCCCTATTTATTTCTTTCTTTATCTTATGTATAGCTAACGGGTAGAAGGTTCGCAAACTAGCTCCCTCCAGTTTACCTACGCAGGCTGACCGTGGGGGAACTAACTCAAGATTCGATGTATCACTCACGTCTTGCTTCTTTCTCATCATTCCCCCTTCGTCTATTTCTTTCTCTTTTTCACCTTCATGACCTATTCTTCTTCTTCCTCCTCACTTCTAGTAAGTATTCTCTCTCTTACAGATTTTCTCTTCTTTAGAGCTCCGCACATGCAGGCGTTCCACTCGTCGTAGTTCCGGAGAATCCTGGGGTAGTCGCGAGTTCTTCAGCATCGATTTTGTTGTGACTCCTCGTTGAATGGTGTCGATTGCCTCCTTCCTCTCCCCCCTCTTCCTCTTCTTCTCTTTCCTTGTCTCCCCCCCCTACGTCTCTTCCTTCGGTCTTCGGGGTTGTCGTATAGACGGGAGGAGTTACAGTGAGAGCTGGGCGAGATAGCGTCGATCGCCGTGTGGTAGGATAATTGCTTGTTGCTGCATGCACCGTCTTCTTCGTTGAGGCTGACGGATCGAAGCGCTTATCCGAAGGCTCCTTCTTTCTCATCATATACATAAACTCATCGAAATCAATCTGAGACACACGCCACCAAACAAAAAGAAAAATGAGCAAAAAAAAAGACGGAATGCATGCATGCAGAAATAAAGAGAGAGAGAGAGGTCTCATCTTCCACATATCGAGTGGCCTTGTAAAGGCCATTCGCCGAAGTAAAGACCTCAGACAGGAAGGGACAACACGCACCTAAACTCCTACATATGTATAAATATATATATGCTTGTGGATCAGCTACTATCATGGCTGAGGTGTATATCCACCGAAACAACACGTAGCATTCTATGTATCTCCACAAGTCAAATTATCTATCTCTCTTTGATCTATCTTAGGTAGGAAGACTGGTCCCTTCTCAGTCCTCTTATCTGAATGAACATCCATAGGAAGACGAAAGAGTCTGTCTGATATCACTCCTCTCCTCTTCTGCTGTCTCTTTTCCATGTATAGACACGTAGCTAGCTAGTCAGTCAGACCAAGAAGAATGACAAGGATTGAAATAAGAAGAATAAGAATAATGATCCGAAGCGTTGCAAGTGAGAGGAGCTGACCTCTCCATCTCCATTAAGATCGACTTCACTGAGTAGAGCATCGATTGTCGCTCGGCCTACTGCTGTCTCCACATCGGGCATGCCTAGAACCTTTCTCAACTCGTCCTGAGAAATCTTCCCATTTCCATCCTACCCATCCAGAACACCACCACAAGAAAGAAAGAAAAGTCAAGAAAGAGAAAAGAAAAGCTCGATTAGAAAAGAAGAAGAAGAAAAGAAAGAGGATGGCAAGAAAGATGAAGAGGAGGAAGACGAAAAAGAAGACGTCAAAAAATGGGAGGCTAACGCCTTATAAATGAGAATAGAAACGAAAGAATGGAAAGAGAAAAAGAAAGAAAGAATGAATGAAGAGACAGAAAGAAATCTTCCCTCGCGCCTCGTCGATCTGCAGGAAAAGAAAGAATCTATCTTTGATCTATCTAGATTTATCTAGGTATGTATGTATGTATAAAGTGATGAGAAGAGAGTTTAGATGGGCGAAAGAAGTGGAAGTATGTCGGAGAGACGAAAGAGAAAAGCATGAAAAGGAAGTTTGCTTTTTCTTTTGCAACCTTTGTATGAAAGTAGAGATAGGTGAAAGTAGACTGCTGTATATACACCCAAGTAGATTAATGAAGAGACAGTGAATGGAATGAGACACCTTAACGAACAGCCATCTTATCAAGCCATGTATAGACAGGTGTCTAGACACACAGAGACAGAGTAGCCCACAATCCACCTTCCACTAGCTATTTTGAGAAAGACATACACCTCCATACATACATGTCTATACATGCATGTGCATGCACAGTCATATATAGGACTCTCTATATATTTAAGCCTCCTCTGTATCTCTTTTCTTCACTTTTGTATCTCTTGCTCCATCAACTTTTTTGTCTGTGAATCTTTAAGAGGTCCTCTTTCTTACTAGATCAAACACTCTGAACGCAGCCCAGCATACGTCCTCCTTCATGTAGAGCTTCTTATCCATCGTCGCTGCTATGAACTCTACAAGAAGAAAAGGAAGAAGAAGAAAGAAGACAAGAAGACCGAGAGATGAAGAGAGATCTATACACGACTGTAGATTGACGAGGTTACATACCTAGACAGAGTCTGTATAGATGAGGGACACATACAAGAGATAGAGAAATAGAAGAACTTGAAAGATACAGACAAAACACATAAGAGAGGGGGGATAGATCGTTCAATAGATCAAACATAGATAGATTGATGAGCGTGAGAAACTCGGGAAGCGAGTGACTGGCTCTTGTAGAGACAGAGACAGAGAGAGACGGAGACAGAGACAGAACAACCTAGGTGAGCTAGTGACTGACTGGCCTTATAATTTTTACCTGTATAGTCGATATGCCCCGACCGATCTGAATCGACTTCTTCGATGATCGCTTGAAGATCCGCAGGAATTTCCGTCCATCCTAATCTCTTCAGTCCCTCACGTATCTCCTACACACACAGAAAGAAAGAACGAAAAGGACCAACTAAAGAAGAAAAAGAGCTTCGCAACCTCAGATAGACAGACAGACCTATCGCTCCGTCGGAACAGCTCCTTCGACATATAGACTCGCAACATACGCTTCCTCGATACATACTTGCTGATATGTATATCTATCTATCTATACCTAGAGATCACGTCATAGCTATAAAGAAGGGAAAGAGACGCAGACACATACGTATGCTATACAGAGACATCTGTCTATCTATATATATATATGGAGAGAGACATAAGGATATCTCATACGCCTAGAAGCGGACACACCCCCTGCTGGAGGTGTATGTACACTCCACCCCTCACTTGACCTTCTCTCGCTTTCTCTTTCTCTCTCTTCCTACTGGAGATCCATTCTCAATGAAAGAAAGAATGTCTACCTAAGCAGCAAGCCTTGAAGCCCGTTCGAAAGAAGAAAAAGAAAGTTAACGAGCCAGTATCAAACAAAGAGTGAGCTCGTATGATGATACCATTTCTTATGGTGACACGAGACCATCGACATTATACACAAACCCATATCCATACACCTCAACATATGTCTATCGATATAGGTAGCTACATACATACATACATACTGACGCTATAGGACATACATACTACTCAAGGTTAGATCAAAGAAGATAGGAACATCGTCAGCACCTACCCATGATAGAAATATCTAGCTATGACTCACACAGCACGGCAAACATGTTCAAGAAATACAACTCACTCTCTCCGTCTCAAGCTTTCAAAAGCTCTCCTCCCTCCCTCAAACTATCTATCTCTATATGCATATATGTACACATACATACATATATATACACACATATTCAGATACATAGAGATGGATAAAGAAATAGGATGTATGTAAGGCACCGTGAGACTGTGGGAAGTATGGGATTTTTTCTTTCCTTCTTTCTTCATTTGGGGTGTATGTACTCCGTACATGTACAGAGAGAGTTCCACTATTATCCACATCGAGATTGACGAAGATTTGCCGTAGATGGTTGATCTCCTTCTCAGACATGTGCTGGGCTATCACAGTCAAAGCCGCCTTCTTCAACTTATTCTGAGCTCTAAATGTCTACAAAAAGAAAGAAAGAAAGAAAGGAAAAGAAAAAAAGACTGATAGACAAGAGAACATCGACAATCGACATCTATCCATCGATCTGTCTATCTAGCTGTCTTGTCAACAGGAGATTTACCACGAGTGAAAGACAAGAAGACAGAAAAGAGAGAAGAAAGTGAAGAATGGGGAGAAAAGGAAAAAGATGACAGCCCCAAGAAAAGACAAGTAAACGAGCGGAAATAGAGATTCACGCATATCACGAATAGCGAGATATACAGACACAGATAGACAGACAGAAATAAATAATGTCTCTCCTTTCCTTTTCTTGACGTTTCTCTTGCGAGGCTTTAGACAAAACGCAGACAACTGATTAGTGTGACTTTGAACGAGGACTGCACGACTGATAACGAAAGAAAGAAAGAGAGAGAAGCTATCATAATACACGACCATAGTGTTGAGTGGATGTACACAGGCTACCATGACCCACCCTCTCGGGTGTACGTACACCCCACGTACAACAGCCGTTTCATCTCTATTATTAAGACCACCTGCAGGCTCATCGTTACCATCCCCCACATCATTGTGGAGAACATCTCCACACTTCAGGGTCAAGAAGAGAAGCACATCTACATGGATATGTATCTATGTCTCCTCAGCACTGTGTTCTATATCTACAGAGTGTCATCCATCATATAGCCTGTATATCTTTCCTCACGCGTTTCTACCCATCACACTTCTGCAGTCTACCCTCTCTACATATACATATGTATCTACATACACACCTATGCTTCCTTACTACACACTCAACCGCGCACACATACATACACATATACATTCATACATACATGCACTGGAATACTACATATATATATATATATATCGTTATGAAGTCGATAATGTTGTTCGAAGTATAGAATTCCAGCGAGGTCGGCATGAGGGAAAGTCTAGCTGAAGAGAGAAGAGAGAGAAGAAAAATTGTTTGGATAAGGGAAGCCTTGCTTGTTTTACCTTAAGGTTAGACATGAGTGTGGAGGGAAGTGCGACGTTTTGACTGTTGCGGGCGAGCGTCGTGACCCAGGAATGGTGTAAGGCCTGCTCTGCTGTGAACCTCTCCTATACAACACAAAAAGAACATAATGATAGGGATGGCAAAGACCAAGAAAGAAAGATTGAAAGATAAGAAGAAACGAGGAGACAGCGGCTGAGACTGATAGGTACGGAGAAAAGAGGAAAGAGGAGATACATGGGAAAGAAACAAAACGCCCCCTTTCTCTTCTTCTTCATGACGTACAGACAGATTGAGGAGAATGAGACTGCTTAAACATGTATTTCTACCAACACGTATGTGTACCATCACCCTTTATACAAACCTAGGCAGACGTATGCAGCTATATATATATATGCATCTACCATTCATCTAGCTCCCTGTTAGAAATATCTGACGAATCTATTCACATAGAGAAATATAGAGATAGATAGATAAATGTGTATGGATAATTCTTCACTCTGTGACCGTGCATACACAGGAATGTCGAGATGACTGTTCGCGTACAAGAAGGGCAAAGGAAGAAGAAAATCGACACTGATACTTTGTATCCAAAACAACTAAAGAAAATTTCTGCACTCCATGTCTAGATCTAAATGTCTATCTATCTACACAACTCAGCATCCCTCCCTCCAATACTTGACGACAGCCTGCCTCTGCAATCTTCAAGCAGCCTGCGTAGCAGTCTCTCATAAAACGGCATACACATACAAGTATATCTATATGCAGAGTGTACTGATGGATGCTATATCATGTTGGCTTATAAGTAGAGTCGAGTAGTGGCTATACACTCAACTTCACCTACGGCCCCGCATAGACGGGGTGGTGGCTGTGTCCGCTGCCGCCTATAGTCTGTCTACCTTCTTTCTCTCTAGAAATGTTAGCTCTATACGTGTACATACACTAGGATACACATGAACAACCGAAACCCCTGTATATCGTCCATCAACAATATACATACACATATATACATATAGATATACAAATGTATATAGTATACATATATATATATATACAATTGTATACAAGCCATCCATTACCACCCCACCACAGCCTCCTCCTCCTTCTTCTCCTAGCAACGATAGAAGAAAAGAACAACTCTCCTTCCTCTTCTTTCTCCGTTGCCCTCCCCTCCTCCTATCCTCATTCTTCTCTCTCTCTCTCTTTCTTTTCTTTCTTCATTGTTGGAGTGTATTGACGACTTACAGCGGGGTGGATTTTGATGAGTTGCCGTATGAGATCTTTCGCTTCTTCGCTGACTCTCTTCCATTCGGGGCCACTAAAGGAGAAGACGCCTGCCTTCACTTTCGTTAAAACTTCTGCATCGGTCTCTCCATAGAAGGGAGGATACCCACATAAGAGAATATACAGGATCACTCCTAGCGACCAGGCGTCACATCGACAATCGTATTTCCCTTGAAGCACCTGAGGGGCTACATAATAAGGCTATATATACACACACATACATCAAACAGACAAAGAAAGATCAGAACAGATCGAAGATAGCCACAGAAAGAGCAGCACCAAATATAAGAGTCACTTGGAAAGGAAGGAACGAGAAGAGAGACATACCGAGGATGGGCTCGATGGGTAGGAGGTGCAATCGAGATAGGGTTTAGGGTACATATGTACAGTCTGTGTCTGGCTTACGCGTCTACATATTTGTATATATATATATATGCATGCATGCATATATCGCTCCATGTACAACATGATGCTGATAGATGAATAGAACGCAAAGAAGCAAGAGACAGCAGACGAGACAAGCAAACATAGAACGATTCAACACAGGAACAAGGAGAGAGAGGAAGATTCTTTCTTTTTCTATCTATCTTTTCTTTCTTTCTTTGGGTGTCGAGTGTGTATTCTAGGACTGATCTACTTGGCACAGGTGTACATACGCAGCAACGCCCCGTGAAATCCCCTCAGGCTTCTCTGGCAACGCCTAGTAGATCTATGCCTCCTCGTATCAGGATTTTTGTAAGAGATAGACAGAGCCATTCTTGGAGTATATTGATTAGTACGGATGAAAGACGGGGAGAATATCTAGATAGATATGCTACAGATAGAGATATGTAGTATCTATCATGTGCATGCGTGTGAGGATAGGGACTGACGGTTCCGGCTTTAGTGGATACGAAGTCTCCCGTCTTGAATCGACATGAGAGGCCGAAGTCGATGATCTTCAATGGCGAGTCTCGAGACGTATCTAAAAATAAGAAATTCTCAGGCTTCAGATCCCTACACACACACACACACACACAACATGTACATACACACATATCTATGTAGCTAGCTATCCTTAATCTACCTATCTATGTGTCTTTAATCTACCTATCTATCTATCTCTACTCACGAGTATATACGTATGTGGATGGTATCAGACCTCTTCTTCAGCACGTCCAGACGCTTATGTATCTACACGCGCGGATAGGCGTCTCTATCATATCTATGCACATCTACTGAAGAGATAATACAACACAGCAATCGATACCTACGTACCATACATACACCACACGTCTGCATATATACATATACATAGAGGTAGATGTACAGAGAACGCTGAAGGGAGGAGCGATAGGTGACTTAGGGTCTGAAGAGACAACATTTATCCTTGTGAAGAATGGAGAGGTCAAGAAATCTCCATAGACTGGGAAAGAAACGAGAAGAAAGAGTGGAACGTTCTCAGGATCATGTGAAACACACAGACAAGAGAAGAAAGAAAGAAAATGAGGAGATTCCGTCTTCCCCCTGTGTGCCTATCTCTACATCTAGAGAAACATAACTTTCCTTCCAAACCTTTGCTTGACTCCTTCTACACCTCGAAATAAGAGAAATTTCACACGTGTGCTTGTCATACTTCCCTGTCTTGTACATCCAGCTGACTGCAAGCTAAGAGAAAGAAGATAGAAATGTGGGCCACCCCTCTCTCCCTCCATTCACAGATCAGCAAACCCCTCATATCCCCAAATCATACATTCACATACCTATGTTTACAAGACTGATAGACACATAAAGAGAGAGAGAGATATAGATAGACAGATGGATAGGTATGTCTATCATGCCTATATACATGTCGTCAAAGCAGAAGAGGATACATAACAGAGAGACAGACAGAGAGAGAGAGAGATAGGTAAGCGCACAAACACGCGTGTATACATACACATAGATATACACATACACATACGGATAAAGAGATCGACACCTCCTAAGCGAGAAAATAGAGAGGTCGACCCACACCCCGGAGCGAGAGAGAACAAGAGAGACACTTTGTCACGAAGCATTGTCCCTCTAACCCGAGAGAGAAGAAAAGAGAAGAGAAGTGAGGAATAAGATGACTGCGATGCTGTCTCTCGCTCTTTCTTTCTTTCTTTCTTTCTTTTTGTTCATACCTATGCATGATATGATTTGAATGGAGGTAGTGTACAGCTGAGAACATTTGCTTCATGAGAATCGCCGCCTGCTTTTCTGTTAATCTCCCCTCCGAAATAATCCGGTCGAACAGCTCGCCACCCGTACATAACCTTCAAGAGAAAGACAGAGAAGAGAAAGGACGGATATAGATGAAAGAAGGGACGAGTAAGGTGAAGAGAGAGAAAGTTGGAGAAAGACAGTGTAAGACGTGACGTTGAAGAAACAAAGAAACAGGAGACAACGGGACAAGGAAAGAAAAGAAAAGGAGAGACAGAGGAAGAAAGAAAGAATGAAGAGTTGGGATGAAGGTAGGAACACAGTGAAGGGTAGAGAGAGACAGAGATGAAAGAAAGTTAGAGAAGCGATAGAAATACAACGAGGACAAGCAAGATACACGGAGAACGTATGATAAGCATAGGGGGAGACAGCGAGAAAGACAGAGAAAGAGGTAAAATATCTATCTATCTATGTAACTCACAAGAAGAGAAAAGACAGATAGAAAGCGTCATGAGGAAGAAAACGATAGAGAGACACAAAAGACTCTGGTCTACATGAATCGGAGACAGGAGCTCTTCTGCCTCATCTCTCCACCGACGAAGGAAGAGGAGAGAAAAGAGAAAGAAAGAGTGAAAAAGAAAGACATTTCTTTATCAGCAAACAGGCGGCTTTTTCTTTTCTTTTCTTCTCTTCCATCCACCTCCCACCTCACGACACACTTCTCACAAAAAACATACCTAAATCCATATATACATATATATATATATGTACATATATATATGTATATGTATATATATATATGTATATATATGTTTACATATAGTAGTAGTTGTCAGACGACTACTACTACTACGACTACCCCTATTATTATTTAGCCTGTCTCTCTATCTCCATGTCTACATGTATACCCTATGTAGATCGCTATGTACACCTACCCATGTATTCCATCGATTGAAGTATCTCCAGACAGAGTTAAAAGATATACAGCAAGATATACATGCCTACAGTATGGAGAGGTGTGTAGGTATATGAGATGAGAGAGATTTTGCTTACTCCATCACCAGGTAGATATTCCTATGATCCTCAAACGTTTCAAAGAGTTTAATCACATTTGGATGATCCTGAAGAAAAGAAAAAGAAACAGAAAGAAAGAAGGAAGAGCAGCAATTAGACACCTCTTCTCCCTCTATCCTATAGAGAAGATACGCAGATAATGAGATCTACGTACATCCACACACCTATATACGATGATGCTCTATACATAGATAGACACACGGGGGAACCCCATGGATGATAAGGAGAGACAGAGAAGTATTGCTGATAAGAAGGGGACCCTTCAAACATACAAAGAGATAGAAAAGGAGACAGAGACTGAGACGACCAACGAAACATATGAGACTGCTGTAGATATATACATATACGTATTCATATGTATGTACAGCGGAAGTGTATGAAGGTTAAAAGTTGCTCCTAGTGGAGAAAGAAACGCAGAGTCTTCTTCTCCTCCTTTTACTCAAGAGATCCCATTTAATCCAGAGAACCTCTACTACTACTACTACTACGACCACGACTATTCCTATAAAGTGAGTAGGAATCGTACTTCAACAGGAGGGACAGAAAACACCTCTTGACAGGAGGGAGGGAAAGAAAGTGATACAACGAGATGCAAGACACATACATATATGTAGATATGATAAGGGAAAGGAGGAGAGATAGACACCATCTACGACGGCTTCCTACACTTGGCAACTTCTCCGTTCAATTCTTCGTGAGGAGACAACTGCCCTACTTACATAGAGAGAGATAGGGAGCCTAGAGATAGATAACCTGCTTGAAGATAGATAGACTGAAGACCGTCGAGAGGTGGCTAGATAGACAAAGTCCTGATGACTCCTACCCAAGTAGAGCATTTGTGTCTACCCCGTCTTCTTCGAGCAAGTGCTGCTTTTTCGCTAGCTTCATCTCTACACATGTGGGTGGGGAGACAGACGATTCTTCACGAAGATTTGGAGAGAAAGGCTGATACACAAGAAAAAACAACTAAAGCCAGCCTTTCTGCAGATTCATTCCCGCCTCATCGCCACCCCAAGGAAGATAAGCAAAAATGTGCGTAGCTACCGTTATGAGACAGACAGAAGGGGGCAGATACGAGCCACGGGTCCTACATCGCGATAAAGGGAGAACAAAAGGAGAGGGAGAAGAAGAGAGAGAGAAAGCGGAAATCCTGAGTGATGTAGAAGTAAGAAAGAGGAAGAAAAAATACAGAAACGAGAAGAAGAGAAGACAAGAAGAA
>NW_027154902.1:24671-24975 GCF_002600585.1 Cystoisospora suis
TCTCGTTTGATGGTAGATTTGCCTCTCTCTTTCTGTTTCTCTCGATTGCTTCTTACCAGGTCTTTCATGATGGCAATTTCCTGTCTGAATCTTTCAAGATTCTTCACTTGACTTTTGCTGATGGTTTTTACGGCTCGCCATTGTCCGGTATCTTTCTTTCTTGCTTTCGAGACAGATCCGTAGGTGCCCTGTCCTAGGGTGGCTGTATCTATATCGTAGAAATCTGTAAGGACTCCCGCATTCTCCAGAATGAATTTCGATCGATCAATAATGACTCCTGTAGAATCTGCTCTCCTGAGAGACC
>NW_027154903.1:0-388 GCF_002600585.1 Cystoisospora suis
CACGAAGTGAGAGGAGCGGAAGTCTCCGTGCAAGGGAAAACGTTCACAACGAATCTGCTAGTAGCAGAAACAGCACAGGAGGTCTTGCTAGGATACGACTTTATCAGGAAAGCAATCAAAACGTGGAACTTTGAGGAAGAAACGATCTCCCTGAGGGAGGAAAAGAACGGCGCAAGAGGAGTAGAGAAGCGAGAGCAGGTGCGAGTGGAAGAACCGGCACCGCTGCAACTCCCGGAAGAAGGCATTAAAAGGCTAACGTGGACGCAGGAAAGCGGGCGAAAGAAAACAAAAGAGGAACTGAAAGAGAAGAGAGAAAGGGACAGGGTGCCGTTCAGACGAGCCACCCCAGAAGAAGAGCTACAGGAAAACAAGAGCAGAAAGGAGCACG
>NW_027154904.1:0-7100 GCF_002600585.1 Cystoisospora suis
CTGTTGCTTAACTAGAATTTCCTTCTTCCTAGCAACAATACTCTCCTGAAGAGCTTGAACCTTCTTCTGAAGCTCTGTAATTCTCTGGTCTTTCGCCTCTGCTTGGGCCTCCCAGACCTTCGCTTTCGCTTGGAGCTGAACGCACTGGCGATGAAGACATGCAAATTGCTCGTTACGCTGTCGTAGGCGCTCTGCATTCGTTGCCTAACAAGAAGAGAAAAGCATGCGGAAAAAAGAAAGAAAGGAACAACGTCTTCATGCTAAGTTGACTTCGACCAACGGGTGGTACGTCAAGAGAAAGGGGGGAAGAACAGGGAAAGGTATATGCTCGTGACAGAGGGGAGAGTGAGGAGAACTATAGACAAGTCGAAGAGCTCCAAGAAGACCAACAAGCAAAGGAAACAACAACGACTAGTGTCGCTAACAGTTCAGTACATCTGCCTATAGCTAGACATGTATCTCTAGTCTATCTACCTATCTATCTTTAACGTATCTACCTCTTTCTCTCTATATGTATCTATGTGCATAGGAGGTATCCAAGACTCGTCGAGCAATCTACGGGAGAGAGGAATTCGAATGACGTAACGACCCTGTGAGTTGCAACGGCTCAAGGGAGGCCGCTGTCTCACCATGCGACGTCCTCTAAGTCGGCCTAATAGTAGCAGGATAGCTTGCTGGGGTGACATGGTGAGTTTGAATGTCTTGAGCGAAGGCAAAGTGTGTATGCAGAGATGCAGTTGAAAAGAAAGGGGCTTATCGTCTTCATCATGCATATCACCTTGTGCCCTATTTAGCCGATATGATATTCACTGTCCCTTGGGCGAAAGACAACACCGTATATGCTAGGTGATCTGTATCTACTATAGTACTCTAAGAAGGAAGCTCGAGAAGAATGATAAGGAGATTCACGAACTCAGCAAGAACAATACGAAGACGAAGATTAAAACCCCAGAAAAAGAGAGGGGGAAATGTTATGGACACCCGTGGATAGTAGTAACGAGACGCCCCACAAGAGAATGAGTATGGCTATGATAAGAATGAATACATACTGAGGTATCTTGCCTGTCTAAGAAAGAAAGCTGTAGAGACATGAGGGAGAGATGATCGACTAAGTGATCGGTTATTTTGCTTTCTTCCTCATCCACAGATATAATGCGTAGGAATAGAAAAGGAACGAAATAAAAGACGAGTCGAAGTCGAAAAGATCTCCTCTCATTAGTTGAAATAGACTCGCCTGGTGTTACCCCCTTGTAGACATGATAGGATATCTTGTTCGCTAGGCTACAGAGCTGAAGAAGATGGTGATACTGAGAGTTCTAGGCCCTCGTTTACACTTCTCTTCATTCAAGCTTCATTCACTCACTTACTCAGGGCAAGGCTACTTTCTCTATGTTGCTCGACTCTTACACATCTACGCATAGATACGACACACCACATACGGCGCCTATGTATGTGGAGAACTTACACAAGCAAACGTATACATACTTGGAAATCTCTTTCCACACGTACGCCCTCACCTATATCTATGTATATGATGTATGTGTATGGTATACAAGGTATATCCAATAATCTTGACTCAGAAAACTCTGAGGACTGAGGCATACCTCTGCATTATCAAGAGTTTGGAGTTGTTCCTTGACACGTTCAACCCGTTCTAAAAGACGATGCTGTTCTCCAGCTTCCCACCTCGCAGCTAGGCGACCTGTTAAGCCTCCTACATCAAAAGAAATGACGCCTCCTCTCTGAAGTTTCTCTCCGTCTAAAGTAACAAAACGGTATTTCTGTAGCGGACTCTGTGAAGTTCTTTTAGACCTTCCTGACGATGACGATGATGAGGATGAACTCCCGTACTTGAGCTCTTGAGCTATCTCCAAGGAAGGTACAATTATGCAGTCAGAAAGAAGAAACTGAAAGAGCGAGGAGAAAGCATACATCATACAGACAGGAGAAACACCACGCATGGATGCATGCATGCATCGAGGCACGCAAGCCTACAGACAGAAAGATCATCTACATGTACGTATACACATATCTATATGCATGCCTATATGTGTCCCGGCATTTGCATGTGTATGAATGACATACATAGAGAGAAATGTAGATGTATGAGATACATCTATCTAGAGATCGTTTCACGTGGTTCTTCTGTTTTGTTTCCGACCTCTCTCTCCCGCGGTAGACGATTCGCAGTGAAGACAGGCCTCTAAGAAACCAGATACATCCATACTCAGGAAGAAAAGAAGCAAACGAAGGAGTGAATGAGTAAGAAAGCTGTCTTTCTATCATCACATTTATCACTCTCCAAGATTCTACAAACATGTCTTGTCGATCGAAAGAAAAAAGAAGTCTGAAGATGACCTACACTCCCAGAATGAAAATGAAGAAAAAGAACTTACGCCACTACAGTCTGCTGAGATCCCCGTCCATTCAAGTTCGGTACTACTACGTCTACTATTCTGAATTGACGATCAAAGAGTTGTAAACACCTTAAGAAAATCTCTCTCTCTCTCTGAGAATGGGAGCTACATCTGTACATAGAGACAGAGAGAGCTCTCGTTTACGAAAGAAGTAGGCAGCAATATCTATGTAAGTCATAAGATCTACCACTGCCCAAGGAAGCGTTGCCTTTCGCCCAGCGCTCCTGTTTCGAAACTGCTTGGGGTTTCTCTGCTCTATGGATCGATCCTTTTGCGTGGCATGAGCGGTGTAACACCTAAACTATGTTGCATGCGCATGCCGACCTTACTGCAGTGTATACTGTGATGAAAATGACAGAACGCCTCGAGAAAAAGCAGCGATCTTTCTCCTTCCATGATATACACGTTTTTCATTCATAACCTTATAGCCTTCACTTCTCTCTTCCATGCAAAACACGACGAGGGACTATCTAACACCTTGGCACAAATTGATACCAAACCCTTATGCATTTACCCACATGAGTATATTACGTATGCATGCATGACCTCGCACTCCTCCTGTATGTACATCTCATTGGAGTGATAAGATAGATAGATGGATAGATAGATAGATATAGACTCAAGAGACACCGTATCTCCACATACATGTTCATACATGTAATTCCACGAGAACAGAAAGATACCTCGTATACTGGCCTGAATGACTCTTCGAAGGAAACACAGTCTACAGCCCATCGACATCCTCCAGGGAGAGCATCATGAGGAGGAGGAGGCAAGAGAACTCCTCCTCCTTCATCATCATTCTCTCCGTCATCTTCATCATCTTCATTGAACTCGCTTAATGCAGTTCTCTCTCCTCCTTGTAAACGACGTCTTTGTAAAGTATCCAAGGGTAGAAACTCTCGACATCCCAGCCGAGCGGTCTTCAGATATTCTATGCATTTCTTGAAAGAAGCCAAATAATAAGAAGAAGAACACTACAGATCCCTTAGAGAAACATGGGGAATCTTGACGGGAGTCGTGAGAAGTTTCTTTGTCTCGTTGTCTCGCTTTCCTCTCTGCTTCTATAGAATGTAGTGTATCGACACACTGGCATCTAGCCTGATCACTGCGTAACTGATCAGTTCTAAGAACGAATGTGTTGGTATGTCTACGCACTCTCCTAGAAGACATTCACTGCTACCTTTCAGACAGGGGGTAGCTGCAAAACGCGGCCAAGGCGGAAACTCTCGCTAGACTGTTGTGAGCCGGTGGTGTCTCTACGCCTTCCAAGATTTTAGAATCGCCAAGGAAAAGATCTTGTCTCTTCTTCCGCTTATCTGTCGGTGAGAACTTTACCTCTTGGCCGTCGGATGGGCATCACAGCTACATGCAACTCATGAATAGAGATTGCTATGTACGCGCGCATGCAGAATTTTCCACACACAGGAGAATTCACTCTCCCGACTTGTTAGGTATCTCATCCTCTCGACAACATCCCTCCCTAACCGTGTTACTCCTAGTCAGATAACATCTATCCCTCCTCAGAAGCCTATAGTGGAGCCACTAGGAAAGAAAGAAAAGAACGACTTTTCCTCATCCTTCTATTCATCCGATTTGCCTAGACGTTTTTGCTGCAACCCAAGTAAACAAAGAGCATACGTAGCCTGGGTATCTATGTGCACACATCCTCTCTCTCCTGCTGTATCTGCTTCCCATGTTTCTCAAGACCACCTTTCCTCCTCTTTGATCCTTCTCTCTTCACCCCTCTTCTTCTCCCCTCTCCATTCTGAAAGCTTTCCTTCTTCGAGAGATCTTACAAGAGCAATGGCATGTGAAGAGACGATTAAGCTATTTGCCTTCGAGCCCATGGCTGCAGCAACAGCTAGAGATAGACGTTTACTCGAAGGTTTACAGCAGTCAAGAGCAGACCCATGAATGCCTGCATGCGAGATTCGATTCCGTAAGGTTTCACAGACTTCGCGTTCTTGTGCTATACGCCTTAGATCCTGCTGAAGACTTCTTTCTTGAGCTAACTGAGTATGAAGTTCTTGCTGCAGACGAAGTAAAGACTGTCGTTGTTGAGCGCTCGTCTGAAGGAGACGGAGAAGGAAAGAGAAGAGGGGATGAAGTGGGAGAGACAGAGATCGGTGCATGAGGGAAGAGAGTGGTATCTGTCTATAGGGTACGAAGAATCTTTATCTTGAAAGTTGATGTATAGAGATGTCCTCTGGAGCAACCGAAGGAAAAGTCAGCCAACTGTAGAAGAGAGAGGAAAGAGAGCCACTCACTTTATGTTTGTATGACTGTGAAGAGAGGAGATGGTGGTGCATGTAGAGAAGGACAGAATTGAGCTTGATGCTACCAGGAGCCACGATACATGCTTTCTGGTAGTAGTCTAGGAGTATACGCATATAAACCGTAAGGAGAGGAACAAGAGGAAGGAAGAGGACTGACGAGAATGGACAGTTTCGCAAAACTGAGTGAGAATAATACCATGAGATATCTATGCTCCACGTAGAGGCACCTGGTCAGACGATGGCCTGACAGTCATCGCTCTTCTTTCTTTCTGTAAAGCTCTCGGCGTCAAGCACCCCGTCTACTGCTGAACACGGTGAGAAGGATCACGGCTTGACTGTACTTCGGCTAATACGAGGGGGGCTTGAGGAAGATGACGCGTCGCAGGGGGGGAGAGAAACAAGGAAAAAGTGGAGAAGAGAGAAGATTTTAGGAGACAAACCACTTTGTCGAAAAGAAAAAGAAAAAGAACACACGGAGACGCTTATATCTCAAACGCGCTTTCGGCAGCATTCCCTGGTATCTTAAGTTGTGTCCCCAGTGCCGCGCTAATGTATATACACGCGTGCTTGCTGGGTGTACATACACCACGTAATTCAGAACCCTACTCGGGTTCCTCGTGCATACCCGACCCTCGGGCAACGAAGAGAGACACTCTTGGTTTCCCTCTGCACTCACGAAAATTGATCAGGATGTACGTCTGGGATGAAGTGGACTAGAGAAATCTCAATAGATGTCTCGATCTATACAAGGAGATAGACACACAGCTTACATAAAAGCAGGCGCAGCAATAGAATAGACAGCAGCTTGGGGGGGGAGGTAGCTCGAAGACTTCAAGTCCGCAGAATGTTAACGCATGCAGTCAGTCTTACTGTGGCGAGCTGGCGCATTTCCTCAAGATTTTGCTTAGCATCATGAGCTTGGGACAGAAGTCTTTTCAGAGCATCAGACACCTCCTTTGCCTTCGCGGAGGCCTCAGCATGCAATTCCTGCACCGTATTGGCACTTCCTTGAGCTTCTCTTTCTTCCCGCATAAGCTGTACATACACTCAAAAAGAGTCGAACGCGCATAGCCTTGCACGGAGACGTCCTGTCCGACCAGAGAAGAACACGTGGATGCGGATGCTGTATTGTTATCCTCCGTTGTTTCCTTCCAGCCTGGCCTCTCTAAACACCGAAGGCACTGGTAGATAGATAGATAGATTGGAAAGGGACTTTGCTTCTGCTATTTCTGCGCAAAGGAGTCTTTTCTTCACGACATCTGAAGAAAACATCAGAAGAGCTTTGCGGGGTGAGACGATGAATCTACCGAATGCGGGGAGCTATATCTAATCACCAAGGTGCGAAGTAGAGAAACAGCACAACGCACCGGCCTTCCTCCCTTCTATATTTAGAATAGACTAACGTATACACATAAACGTACAGACGAATGTGTTATTTCTATACCTGTCCACACATACACATATATACTTCACACCTTCCCTACGTCTCTCCACGGAGAGAACAAACTAGAATGTGACAATAGCCTCTAGAGGGCTGACCTGCAAACTTCACTTGTATACACACACCAGAACAACTGAAGTTGAAAAGAAGAAGTCCGCCGCTCTTCCGCCTTCTACAATGAAGAGAAATGGAGTGTATATACCATAAGAGGAAGAAGAGATCAGTATGAGTTATGTTGACTGGCACATGCTCCGTCCGCTTCATCCTTACAAGATCAAGAGAGGTCCTAAGAGCTTTAAGCTGCTGTTCATGGCCACGAATCCGTTGTTGTCGAAGGGCGTGCTCTTCTTCCCACTTCTCTTCGAGTTCTTCATATAACTTCTGTTGTTCCGGAGTTAAGACGTCCATCTTGTCTTCTGCTTTCTCAATCAACCTCTCCGTTTCCTGGGCTTGCTCAGCAACTCGAATTAGCTGCTTGCGTAAAGCGTCTTCATACTGTTCAAGCTCTTCTTTCTGTGTCTCGTCTAACGCATTCCTTCTATCCTCCTCTTCGCGTTGTTTCTCAAGGAATTTCAACCGCTCCATCATTGCCAGGTAGCTACCTCGCTAAACAGGGCAGAAAAGAGACACACCCAGGCGCTTCTTAAGCAGATGGTTCAAGAAAGGAGGAGAAGCGAAGGGAGATTCATAGAGACGCACATGTTGAAATGCAGACGTAGAGGTACCAAAGAAATCCGTGGGGACGAAGAATTGATAGACGCACGGAGAAGAATATTGAAAATGACGATTCTGCATGCACGCCTGCGTGTGCGCCACGCTCTAGTAAGAAGCTGAGATCGCCTCACATGCACGCATTAACATCTCTATACGAAGATTCATACAGATATATATAATGCGAACTGTGAGAATATATGCGGGCATGTGCTAAACCACAGTGCAACACAAATGGGTTATTTATAGCGG
>NW_027154905.1:0-536 GCF_002600585.1 Cystoisospora suis
GCTTGTCGACTAGCTCGCCACTCGGAGGCTTGTAAGGCGTATCGATGCTTCCAGTAGCGAGATGTTAGGAGAGACACTCGAGCTTTCTCACACATCCATCGATGCATTTCTTGATCTCGCATGTTTCTTAAGCAAAATACATACGTCGATAAGGAAGATTCTTTGCCAGACGCAAATCTAACCTCCTTGAACTCTTCTTCAATCGCCGTCTGAATCCATCATAGACAAAGAATGGAAGAAAATTTCATGCCATCTCTATTTCTTTAGATTCAGCAAAGAACGAATCTATACAGTGAGGAGAGGATATCGATGCGAACCTTGTCTTCTTCTCGCCATGGAGTAGAAGAGCGAAAGAGACGAAGAAGACTTCTGATAGCCTTCTTGAAGAGAATTTAACAGAGATCCCTTAAGATATCCCTCAGTAGAATCTACTCTTCGACCATACGTACAAACTCGTCAAGGAAAGGGAGAGAGAAAGAGAAAGAGAGAGAAAGAAAGAAAGGAAAGAAAGAGAGAAAGAAAAGAGAGAAAGAGAA
>NW_027154906.1:0-9973 GCF_002600585.1 Cystoisospora suis
GGCTTCAGCTCTTCCATTTGCAGGTGTAGATACACTGCTCGCATTGAGGACATGTGCACTCACTGGTGGGGATGACGACGTCCCTGAATTTCTCGAAGACGACACCACAGAAAAGGAAGACGACACACTTCTCCCGACCCCCCCTTCACCATCTCCCGCCCCTGACTCAGGCCGAAGGCATTCAACACCTCGACGTATACCACCACCTCCACTTGAACCTAAGCGAGATAAGTTTCCACCTGAATGGTCAGCCCCCCTTTTACCTTCTTTTGAAGAAGAAAAAGCCATCGCTCGGAGATTCTCAGGAGAACCGTCTCGTTTCACTGAGACACCGCCCTCAGGAGCCTGGGGCGCACCTGGACTGAGAGAGAGATGATCCCCCCCTCCTCCTCGATGTGGTGATCTAGTCCTACCGGGATTTGAACGGCCCATATGCCTCCCCCCTGTTTGATCTGAAGATGACGAAGTCCTCACTGAGCTTGAAAACGAGCGAACATCGCCTCTCGGGAGTGAATTACCCGTCGTAGGCCTTGTCTCATGGTTGCCCCCTGGTGCATCTGAGGACTGTTGCTGAGAAGGGTTATCAGCAGATGAGTCACCCGTCTTATGGCTCCTTTCAAATGCGCCCTTATCATCATCATCGCGATCTGTGGAGTCGTCTTGTTTTGTGTTCGTTGCTGTTGTTTTATCGAGACCTTTATCATCTGAAGGATAGGTAGTATCTCCCTGAGTCTTGGCTTGAGGTGAGGTGACCATCATGCATGAAGCTGTTGAAGAAGAAGTAGTCGTAGGACTTCCTCCCCCTTCAGAACTTCTTGAGATGAGAGAGGCTTCTTCTGTAATCGATTGACAACATGTAGACTCTTCTGTCCCTGGTGTACTATTGAGAGGACCACATGGAATCGAAGCGATCTCTCCAGATGACGTCGCTGCCCCTCCTACTACGAACTTGCTTATCCCTCCTTGAGACGGCTGAGAGACACGTGTCAAGAAAGACCCTCCATTTCCCCCCCCTTTGACTGTCGTGCTACCACCACTACTGCTATTACTATGGTGACTACTCCCTCGACCTTCCTCTCTCTCTCTTTCCCTGTCTTGTGGTTGAAAGAAAGAAGAAGAAACATCTCCTCCTCCTCCTCGTGAATTTTTGTAATCTCGACCACTACTAGACGAAGGTGGGACAGCATCCCCCTCAACAAGAGCTATTGCCCGGTAATGAATCGCATCCCCTGAATGAGGAGGAGGAGGATGGTGTTGGTGTGGGCTATGATGCCAGGAGGAGGAGGAGGAGGAGTAGTAGCTCGATGACTCCGAACTTCGCGAGTATTTTGGATGGTGGAGATGTCGATCCCCTGCTGTCGTAGAAGGACCCGTCCCTGACGTAAGGGCTGTAGAGTTTGACAAAGATGATGAGAGAGAATCAGTTCCTCGTCTCGTTGATTGACTGAAAGGAGGAGGGTGTCCTCCTCCTCCTCCTAGGATGCGAGAAGCTCTGCTACTATTCCGATGCCCTGTTACCCCGCCACCGCCACTACTACTACTACCCCACACCGCCCCACTACTCCCCCCAACTCCCGACGAAGAAGAGGAAGAGGGAGGGGGAGGGAGAGGAGATGCCATAGCAGCTAAAGATGTACTGATAGAAAAAGGTTCACGTGGACGAGAAGAAGAGGAAGAAAAAGATGATAAACAAGACAAAGACAAACGAGAAGAAGAAAACGATGAAGAGGATTTCTCCTGACCCGCTGGATTCTCCTCATCTATGACTCCTTCTTCTGTTATGCCTTGATTCCCCGCAGTCTCCTTCTCTCTTTCTTTGGTATCAGTCGTTTGCCTCACCTTTTCAGCACGCGAGTCGCCCCCCCTTTCTTCTTTTCGTCTCCCTTCTTCTCTTGTTCTTTCAGAGCCACCATCCTCCTTAAGAGCCTCTGACAATTCATCGTGACCTTCCCCATCTGCTCGATGAGCGGCAACTTTCTTCCATCCCTTAGACTTCTCTTCGTCATCTACTCTCTGTTTCTCTTCCTTTCCTTGTTTCTGTGTCTTTGAAGGTGATAAGGAGGTCTTCTTTCTCTCCTCCTCCTTCTCAACCTCTCCTACTTTCTCCTGTTGGTGTTTCACAGCGTCCTCTCTCTCGATGTCTTGTGAAGAAGACGACGTTGATAAGCGCAACGAGCTATTTTTCTCCGGGGTGACAATAGAAGATGAAGGAGAACAACTTCCCTTTACATTCCCAGGGTCTTCACTACACTCTACGGGAGATACAGATGAAGAAGCAGAAGTAGATGACGAAGAAGAGGAACGTACGAATGAATTCTGAGTAGACGAGTGCGACGACGTATCTCCATGAAGAGTACGAAGACATCCTTCTCGCTCTCCTTCTCCTTCTCTCTCTCCCCCTCCTACTTCACTTCCGCTTTCTGCAACGACTACGACAACCGCCGCCATGCTTGTTGTGTCTTGTCCACCTGCCGAGGGACTATCGTCACTTGAGCCTTTCTCACGATCTCTCGTACTTCCGCTTCGCACACTACTCCTACTACTTGTTTCTCCTTCTTCTTCTTCTTCATTCAACAGTCTTCTCCCTGCTCCTCCGCCTGCTTTACGTTGCTGAGCGCCTGTGGAAAGTGAAGACGAAGAAAAACATGACGGTTTTCGGGAGAAAGAGTCTTTTGTTCCTCCTTTACCCCTCTCCTCTTTTTCAGAAGAATCTCCTCCACATCCTTTAGACTTATCAGAAGGACGGCCCGAAGACGTCGTAAACATCTTATGAGGATTGCTGCTGCTGTTACGGTGATATGGAGGATGCTCATGATGAATCCGAATATAAGGCGACGTCCCTGGGTGCCATGTTTGTTGGCCTCTTCTTCTGCTATGATGATTACTATGACTACTACTCGTACTACTACTACTAGTACTACCTCCTATCTTACTACTATGGACATGATGTGTATCATCTTTAGTCGACCGAAGCGAGTTAAGAGGGAGATTCTCTCGTTCTTCCCTTCCTTGTTGTCGGCCACCGTCTCGTCCCTCGGAAGCTGAGAAAGATCCCCCATACATACGACCTCCTCCCCCACGAGACGTGTTGGCTTGTTCATTCAGGCACTGAAGATCTCGATCTCTCCGGGTTCCCCCAGATGACGATGAAGAAGATGCTATGATGAGAGCTCCTTCTCCTTTTGTCTTTGAAGGGGGATGATGCCCACTGTCTCCAGAAAACGCATGGTGATGCTCTCCCCCTCTACTCCATGAGATAGAACCCGAGTGCGAACTATCATGATGGCTACTCCCCTCGCCTCCTTCTCCAACAATACCGTGGGCGTTCGTCGTATCCTGATGAGTTGTCGACTTCTCTTTCTCATCCGCATTTCCTTCTCCTTCTGTTATGATAGATTGAGAGCTTCCACGGTCTTTAGAGTGAGGGAACCTTTCCTCTTCCCCTGTGCATTTCGAGGAAGTCCATCTCTCAAGCCCTTCAGACGTCTTCATATCCTCTCCGTCATTCTTTCCTTCAGAGGAATCTGAAGCAGGCCTACGTTGGTCACTTGAGTCTTCGCCTCTAGGGAGCTCTTGAGGTGATGGAGAAGAAGAATCTAGATGGGGACGACGATGAAGCAGAGCTGAAGGAGAAGGAGGAGATAAGGCTTCTGGATCTCCTCGGCCTCGTCGTTCTGTCAGAAGGACAGGTGGACCACGAGATGATGTTTTCGAAGAGCTTTGTCCACCCCCATGACTCCGACCTCGAGAACCGATCCCCCCACCCCTGATAGGTAAAGGCAGCAAGCCAGGCGCTGTCGATTGATGGGCATTGCTATGAAGATGAGGATGACTAGGAATGGACGACGATGAACTTCCAGCCGCGTTCGCTAGAGAGAAGACCGAGGGATGCTCTGGATGATGGTGGTAAGAAGATGAAGTAGAGAACGTAGAGGGAGGTTGATCAGAATACCTCTGATGGACAGGTGAAGGAGGTTCAGAGAAATAGGGACCATTGAGATTTGCATGCATATCAATACCTCCCGCTGTGCTTATCTTCTTTGAACTCCCATTCATCTCTTTGTCTTCCTTTGACATTCCTTCTTCATAGCAACAACTCCGAAGAATATCCTGGCTAGCTGTATCGCTAGCTGCACTTGCCCCATTGACTCGACGCGGCGACTCCGGATCAAGAGGAGGAAGAAGAACCAGACTTCGATGACGCTCATCCAGATGCGATAATAGATTCCCCGAAGAAAGATCTCCCCCTCCTGTTCCTCCTGCTACAGACACGGGATGACGAAGAGGATTCTGATTGATACGGTCACAAGCTGCTGAAACTCCCCCATGAGGAAGTCCATCAATCGAAGCCCCATTGGAACTAAGAAAGCATACACCACTACCGATACCACCATCGCCGACCACAGCCGGTGTAGATGTGGGGGGGAGATCAGCAGATCCGGAGAGATGGCACGGGGGATCTCGAGAGTTGCATAAAGTAGAAGAAGACATTAATGAAGGAGAAGAAGATATACTTTGAGGTGCGATGACAGTACTTGAACCACTATGAAAGAAACTACTTGCAGAACAGGCTTCATAACGTCCTGTAAACAGAGACGTATGAACTTTTTCACCTTGCTGTTGTTGTGCCTCTCCTCCTCTTCTTTCGGAAATAGGAGACATCCCCGTCTGAGGGGGAGAGACCATCTTGGCGTTTTTCATACCAAACTTCTCTCTTTCACGTTGTTGATCTACACTTCTCGAAGAAAGATCATCATTATCCCCTCTCACATCTCTCGGTTGGTCTCGATCACTGGACTGGACCCTTCGCGTAGTACGGTCTTCTGTACGATTCTCCCGGTGTGGGTCAGGGAACCTTTCGGAGCTCGGGCTTTCGTTTCCTCCTACCACTCTTTCTCTCTCCTCAGGAGAGGTGGGGATGAATCGTCGATCGACTTCTCCAGAACTCACAGAAGATGAAGGGTTTAAAGCTTCTCTGTCGTGGAGAAGACTCCGAAACTCATTCCTATCACTACGAGAAAGAAGAGAATACGGCCCATCACATCGAGAAGCTGACAACGATCGATTCTCTGTTGGTCTCTCTCTCTGCTCATACACACTCCTGTCGATAAGACCTCGTCTCCTGCCATCATCCGAATCATCCCCCCTCCATGCTCCTTGGGGTGCCCCTTCTTCTTCTTTCTGTTCACGAAGGGCATTATGACTCTTCTCACCACTTCTAGGAGACTGAGGGCTATTCTCGTCCCTGAGATGACGATGTGAACATGAAGGTGAGCTGACTCCCTCACAATAGGCGGGGGGAAGCCCAGGCGTTTCACTAGGCTTGTCGAGGCCCTCAGTCCTTTCTGCCTCTCCACGTTGATGGTGGACCTTATGTAGATCATGGTGACCTTCGTGAACTCCCCCATGCGAGCAAATCTCCACACTCGGTTGGTCTTGATGTTTTCCTCTTCTTCCTCTTCTCCAGTCATCTGAAAGGATCGATGTCCCAGCACCCCCCCCGTCTACATTCCCATCACCTCCTACACAGTTACTCCGACTACTGATACTAGGCCTCTCTCGTGATAGTCCCTGCTGATGAGTAGGCACCGGTAGACCCCGATCTAAGGATGTATATCGTACAGGTTGCCGCATGTCTTCATGATCATCATCTATGAATGACGGAGCACCCATCTGTCCTTCTCTCAAAACTGCTCTTCCCCCACTCACACGTCGAGGGTGATGGTAGAGCTGCGCCTCGAGGAGGCCAGGGAAAGATCGTGATACCGACCCATCATGCGACAAAACTTGACTATACTGGTTGTCTCGTATCAGAGGTTCTCCTAGTGACTGTGAGGTGGTAGTACTACTACGACTACTGCTTGGACCCCTGGAATGGCTACTACTAGTACTATTGTGGTGATGACTATGATATGAGGGGGTCGCATGCTCAGAGAGAGATCGCATAGCTCCATGGTGATGAGGAGGAGAAGGAGGCGGAGGTAGAAGAGAAGAGCTCCCTCGGAAAGACGATGAAGATGACGATGTAAAGAAACAGCAATCCTGTCCAGACAAGAACGGATGATTTGACGAAGAAGAAGAAAAGGGGGGAGGCCCCAATGCTCCTGTGGCATCTAAGGAATGATGCTTTCTTCTCCCTCCGACACCTCCTAGAGTCTCTTCTTCTATATCATCATTCATCCTTCGACCTCCAGATAAAGAAAGAAGTCCTCTTACATTCCTGAAATCGCCCTCCACATGGCTCGACCCCCTTGACTCATCAGCATTACCACTCCCAACACACCGACGATAACTACTAGTAGGGGGAGTACTACCCCTGCTACTATTGTCTTTATGACGTTCTTCGCCTTTTCTCTCCTCTTCTTCACACGTTTGTTTCGCCTTGGCCTCCTCCTGATTCGCATGAGTCTCCTCATTCCCCAAGATTTCTTTCCCGCCCTCTCCGGGTGATGCTAAGACCATCTTCTCTCTTGACAGACCTATTCGAGAATCAGAAGCAGCACGCATCTCACGCGGAAAAGATCCACCCTGTCTCTCCCTATGGAATTCGCTCCCTCTATTGGTCTCCTCGTTCTCGTCATTATCCATCTGCCGTCTCGATGCATCCATCCAGCATCCTGAAGCATCTCCCTGTTCCCCTGCTGATCCTCCTCCTTCCCCCCTAGAATCATTCCTCGCACCGTAGAAGAATCCTATTGGACGACTCCAACAAGACGAGGGGTACCCCCCCCCTTCACCACCATCTACTCTACCACAAGACTGAGAAGATGACAGAGACACAGGAGGGCATCTCTCGAGATGATTTCCCTCTTGTCTACCCCTCATCATATAGAGGGGTGTTGCTGGTTTACCATCTTCATTCAGTGCCCCTCTTCTCTCTCCTGCCGTATGATGGTGACCTTGCTCATACTGATAGCCTGACGTGGAGCTCAGGAGACCCTCCCCCCCCCATCGACTTGGCCTTGAATCTGACGAAAATGAAGCCAAGACACTATCTCCCTGCCCACAAGCACCAGACGCCGACCCTCCAGCAGCACAAAGCTGTTGTGGAGTCGCCCTTGATTCTTCCCGTACTTCTTCTTTTCCCATCACCATAGAGGGAGGACCCCGACGACTCACATCGGAAGGTAAGAGAAAGCTAGGAGAAAAGCAACTCTGTTCATAATGTTGAGTTCGGGGTAAGAAGGGATGACTGGGATGACTGCCATTTGGTGCCGCTGTAGAAGAAGACGACGAAGGTACGAATCCTGTTAGCGGGGGTGGGATCTGTTGATGTGCTTGACGGCCTGGGGGACACGCATAGTTAGGCGGAGCTCTCATTAGCTGACTTGGATGTGGGGGAAGACTCTGACGGCTTTCCATTCCACCTGTCTCATAATCAAAACCCGGTCTTGCACCACTACTTCTCCTACTATTATTATGATATGAGTTTGTCCCTAGAGCTCCATCTCTCCCTTGCTGGTGGGGCTCATCTCTGCCAAGAGCGAAAGGAACTTCAGGCCTTCTTTCAGAGAAATCACAGGGGAGACGGGGAGGCGGTGGTTGCTGTGGGTCGTCTCCTGTTGTTCTTCTTTGAGGATAGACATCCATCGACAATGAGGGTGCTAATGATGGTGCAGGGGCCCCTGTCGCTGTATTCGCCGCCGAAGTCACATTTGACTGAAGAGATGGGTGGAGACATGAGGGAGGACGTAGTGTTCTTGCATCGATCCCTGAAATAGGAGAACATGAACTCTCTTCTTGTTGTTCTCCCCCTCTTCCCTCATAAGACGACGAAAAGTGATGAAAAGGATGAGCGCCACTGCTAGGTCCCCCCCTACCAGCCAGATCTCCCGGATGATGGAAAGCCGGAGCAAACGAATACACACCCCCCCCTCCCTGTTCCTCTCTTCCTGAGAAGGCTATCGAGTCGGGGCTTTGTTGCTGAGAACTTGAGCCATTCCCTTGACTATGACCCGAAGACATACTCCCTCCTCCTTCTCCTTCTCCTGAGCAACAGGAAGACATCATCCGTTCATCTGTACCTTCTTCATTCGGTAGAAATCCCCGAGTATTTTCTCCTTCTGCTACCCTTTCCTCCTCTCCACAACTACTCCTCCTGTTAATATGAAAGAAACCCCCTAGGTGCTGATGAGGTGGAGATACACTGAAGATTTGACGGGGCCCCATGACCCCCTGTGAAGATTCTCCTCTCCCGTAAGACTGTCTAGATGATGCTGATGTAGACATTCCAAGACTCGATCCCTCTTCCGATCTATTCCTATCAAAACCGATCGTCGTCTCTTGAAAGCTGCTATGTGAAGACGATGAGTTAGCGACCTCATCCCCCCCTCCTTCTCCACCTCCTCCTAAGGCACCTGGAGCACGCCGCTGATACATCATCATTTCCTGTTGTCTCTCCTGAAATCTCTGAAAGAAGCGATCGGCCTCGGCTGCTCCTCGAGCACGAGCTTCTTCTATTAAGCTTGGAGATGGACGAAAGTGCTGAGGGACATAACCACCGGGAGTGTCTCCTAGGAATGCATTAGGGGGATGAAAGTGACCGACAACACCTCGATGATCAGGCGGTAACAGGGAGGCCCGTGGCTGTGTGCAAGAAGAAACTGACCCTGGTCTTGAAGCAGCCATGATGATGAGACTGTTTGCAGCTGTAATAGTATGAGGACCCCCCCCCTCATTTCCCGTGTGGCCTTGAGCAAAGGACGATCCTGTCATGGGAGAATGAGTCGAGACTATTTGTGAAGAGCTTCCACTCTCCGCACTTGGTGGTCCATTCTCCCCCCCCCCAGCATCTACAGGACAAACATACTGATGAGATGGTACTGAAGTTCCTCCTGATCCAACTCCCCCTCTCTTCAGATATTGATGGCGAGCTCGGCGTAGAGCAGCATCGTGTGAATCTTCCGATGAAAGACGACGTATACAAGGTTGATGATCATAGACCGTGTAAGGAAGAGATTCTGAGGGAGAGGGTGATAGTCTACGAACATTCTCACCTCCCTCTCCCAGGAGATTGTCCTTCCTCTTCTCATTATTATCATTATTATGACCATTCAAAGATTTCTGATCATGATGAAGGCACCTCGCATGATCACGGGGTGTGGGGCGAAGCTTGATAGACGAGAATCCCTCATAAGGTGGTTCATAATAGGACGGAGGAGCCACCGGCGGTATCTGATGCTGATGGTGGGACAGATGAGGAGGAGAAGGGAGCAACACACGTGACGACAAAGAGACATGTAGTGCAGAGGGGTCGTAGAAGTCTTCTGTAGTATCCCTTCCTACATGACAATACTGGACTGATGAGGATGAACCACCGGAGTCACATCCATTCACCATGACCATCCCCCGCCCTTGTCCTTGTCTCCCCATTCTGTCGAGATTGCCTGAGCCTGAATGATGACATCCCTCAGGTTGTTCTCTTTGCGGATAACGATAAGAAGGAAGGCCAGG
This sequence comes from Cystoisospora suis, assembly GCF_002600585.1. NCBI lineage: Eukaryota > Apicomplexa > Conoidasida > Eucoccidiorida > Sarcocystidae > Cystoisospora > Cystoisospora suis. The sequence continues at coordinate 9,454 of NW_027154906.1, forward strand.
AGCCATAGGCATACTACGTACATCACCACTACCATCATCATGATAATGATGAAAGGGAGGGATTCCCTCTTCCCTATCACCGCAGACATTCACATTATTATGACTACGTAGTCCACTACATCCCGAGACCATAAGAGGCTCTTGCGCCCCCTCCTGCTGGCCTTGTTTAGGGGGCTGCCCCTGTGACTGGGGGAATCCCACTGGCGGTATAGGTTCATGAGGAGGCCCAGAAGACATCGAGTCTCTCACGCCTTCACCTGCAGCACTCCTTTGACGATTGCCGATGATGACAGGAGGGGGACTGCCTCCCCGGTTGATGACTGAGGTGAAAGTAGAGCCTTGGTCCTCACCAAACACCCAAGGACAATCACGTCCGGAGGAAGCTCCTGAGAGAGAAGGAAATGGACATGAAGAAGAAGATGATGATGATGATACTGGGACAGTCTCTCCGTGTTGCTGAGTAGCCATGCCGACTGAAGCGACCACCACAGGTCCTCCTCCTCCTCTTCCTCCTTCTTCT
>NW_027154906.1:10461-12823 GCF_002600585.1 Cystoisospora suis
TCACAACTTGCGCTCCCCCCCCTACCTCTCTCCGGCCTCAGACCTTCTTCTCCCTCTTCCTCCTGCTGATACACAGACGATGAGCTGTCCGTTCCCGGGTCTTCACTCCCCCCTCTCTCTCCCCCTACGATATGAGATGCCATCTTTCCATCGTTTCTTCTTCGTCTTCTTTGCATCTCGGCGCCATCATCATCACTAGATGATGAACGAGGGGCTGTCTTCTCAAAATACCCCGCAGCCTCCTCCTCCTCCAGCTGTCTCTACACCTGCGACTCGACTGATGGTGAGGTTGCCGTTGTTTTCGTGACACCACCCATCACCATAGGGGGTGTAGTGCATAGGCCCTCCTCCTTGAGTCTCCCCCCCCTCCCTATCTCCGTATCGACACCTCTCTTCTACGCCTTCTCCAAGCGTAGCCGATACCTCTTTCTCTCTACTCACACGACGATTAGAATGAGGACCTCTTCCTCCTTCTCCTGTGATGTCTTCACGATGATTTCTGTAACCTGGCGAGCTTCCCCCCCTGTCTATTCCACCCAGTCTATCGAGTGATGCTGGGCATTCCCTGGATGAAGAAGCGTGGAGCTCTGTGGAAAGAGATGTGAAAGGAGAGAAGGCGGATGTACTGCGGATGTTCTCACACAGGAGAGGCGAACCCCTTCTATGCTGATCTGTCCGAGCACCACGACTACAATTGCCTATGCTACGTTCTTCGTCTCTCCCCGCGTAAAGCCTCCTGGTAAATGATTCTTCCTGTCGCTCTCTCCCAGCAGAATGTCTCATGACCATCATGACGCGGCTCCCCTCCTTCTCCTTCTCCCTCTCCACCGGAGCTCCTAGACATATACGAGGTGTAGGAAGTTCATGTACTAAATGACTTCTCTCAGGTGACGATGGCGTCAACACGAATGATAGAGAATGTTCATAGGGAGCTTGAGGCAGGGATCCAGCCTCACCATGTAGATGGGGTGGAGAACAAGATAGAAAATCTCCTTCAGGCTGAGGTGAGCGACCCGGCCTCCCCTGTGAAGTGTCTGTCTGACAAGAACCGAAACGACCTGATGTAAGCAAAGAAGAAGAAGAAAAGAAGGACGATACCTCCACAACTCCACCTGCGGCACCGGTATCACCCCGCCCTACCAAGCGTGGCTCTCCCACATTCATATGTGTCCTGACAGGACGATTTCTACGATGAGGTATCTGTTGATGGGGGGTAGCCGAACAGTACAAGGTCTATCGTAGTCCAATGGATGAGGATGATGACTCCCGTCGACACCTGTCGGTCAGTGTGATGGAGATAACTGAGGTGTTTTGATCAGTCTTCTTCCTCTCCTTCAAGTCGTCTTCTTTCACCCTCGGAAGGTGCATCTCTCACGCAGAGCCTTCTACCACAGAACACACAAAGGATCAAAAGAAGCTGCTGAAAAAAATCTCCTTGCTTCCTTGTAGTACATGAGGCGAGCTCAGGAAGAAGACGAAGAAAAGAGTCAACCCCCTCTCCTGATATCTCCGTCATCTAAACGCGAAGAGCGCTACAGACGAAGATGTTTCTTTTCTCTTCTTCCTCCTCTCCTATGACTACTACTAAAGATCCCTGAATCCTGCTATCGATCAGGGCAGACGACGATGGGGGGGCTTGTGAAGATCGTAAGAAGAGACACGGAGATGAGGGCTAGGATGAGGAATGTCCGACTACCCACCTTCACTGTACACTTCACCCCGGTCTTGCCACTCCTGATGGTCTTCTTCTTTTGAATAATAAGTCCTCCTCTGCCTCTACCTTCTTTACGAGACCTCGTTGACGAGAGTCTTCGAGAACGGGCGAAGATGGCTCCAGCCGATCCTAAGGCTGTTGTCGATTTGTCGAAATAAACAGACCCGAAGGACTGTCACCATCATGTATCTTGTTCGTCACACAATCCACCCGCGCCAACGCAACCGCCCACCCCCACCGTCACCATGACCCTATCTCCTCTCAACTCCTCCTCCGCCCTCACTCCCTCCTCTCCACTCACTCTTTCTCTCTCTCTCTTTCTCACTCCTTCTTCTTCTCTTCCCTTTCTTCACTTCGAAGTCTCCTTACTTGTATCGAAACACCCAGCCACACTCCACCCTCTCTCTAGCTCTCTAGCTAGCTAGCTAGCTAAAAACCAGAGATGTCAATCGCTCTCTTTCCTTCCTGCTCAGTCCTACTGGCTGACTCGACACTAACAGGCCTTCTTCTCTTCTTTCCTAGCTGTTTGATTCACCTCCTCTCTACGAATCTATGGAAGAGCGAAAAAGATGAGAGAAACGGGTGGTGGTAAGGGTAAGTAAAGATGTTCGTCGTGACAAAGTAAGATCTCTGTGATGAGAGAATGAA
>NW_027154906.1:12906-13117 GCF_002600585.1 Cystoisospora suis
GGAAAAGGAAAGACGACGAAGATCTTCGAAGTCATCCTTCATAAATCGCAGACACGACAGATGATGAAACACTCAAAGAAGAACGAAGAGGAGGAACACCTCTCACCCCACACACATAACTTCTTATCCTTCCCACGTCTCAAGCCTCACCGCGTGCGCAAGAAAGTCTCCACTGCTACAGAAGACATGGAAGAAGAGAAAGAAAGAAAGA
>NW_027154906.1:13231-32997 GCF_002600585.1 Cystoisospora suis
GAAAGAAAGAAAGAAAGATGCTCTTTTCTTCACCCTCTAAATAGACGATAGACAAGTATGTACAAGGAAGAAGATCTCAGCAGCGATGACTGACGAGTTGGAAGTAGCCGATCCCGTAAGAAGGAGGACGAAGAGGAAAGGAGGTATGACCCCTACTATTGGTTGATGTGTTTTGCTTGTTCCTAGTGTCGCTGAGAAGAGAAGAAGGCTGATGAGAAGCGAACGAGGAGGAAAAAGAAGAGGAGACCCACAAGGATCTGACGTTCTTCCTTGTAGAAAAACAAGAGACCATGCCCTGTTTTATGAGAAAGTCGCACGAAAGATCTCCTCCTTCGACAGACTTTTCTCCTCAGAAGACACACGCCATCTCAAACCCAAGGGGAGGCGATTAGAAATAGACCATCTGATTTGTGTATGCATGCGGTGTAGTACTATGATTCAAGTAATGCGAGAACTAACCACAGAGGAAAAAGAGAAAAGAAAATTTTAGAGGGAGAAAGCACAGAGGGCAAGCATTTCACGAAGAAAGATAACGAGAAGACATCGAGACCTGAGATAAACGAAGGAATGCAATGATAAGGAGACAACGGGGTCACATCAAAGGGAAAATCGATCAGCACATCTTTATCATCCCGCGCAACACTTGAGAGAAAAAAAAGAAGTGGAAAAGGAGAGGAAAGAAAGAGGGAAAGAAAGGAGCAGATGTCCAAACAAATTCGAGTGGGCGAACGTCTCTCTCTTCCCTCTCACAGACAAAACAACCAGCCGAGAGATCCATACATACTAGGATCTTCGAACACTTCGTCTTAGATGCAAATATACATCGGAAAGAGGAGATACGATGAAGACAGAAGAAACCCCCACTCCGTGTATATATCTATGTATGTGTGTGATCTTCACGGGATCGAGAATTCGAAGAGAAGAAGAAGAAGAAGAGGTCGCGCTGGTCGGGATAACTTTTTTTGATGAGGAGGAGGTCGGCTGGCGTGCGGTCGGTCGTACGGTTGATTTCCAGAGGCTTTCTCTCGCTACGAAAGAACGTGCATGCATTCATGAAGACGCTGAGGCAAAGACATCAGCGAGAAAAAAGGAATAGAGATTGGAATAGATAACTCCTTGATAGCTTAAGGTACCTTAACTAGTAGACGATATGTTTCCTATTCCTAAAGACACAAGACGACGGGGAGGAAGAAGAAGAAGAACAAGACGAATCAAACTCTTTCATGATCGGATCGAAGAAGAAATGGTCACCTCCAGTCCGATAGAGACATTCCTATCTTCTTCTTGTTCTCTCTCTCTTACAGGCGTCGACCAGTCACAACGACAAGCCTGTATTTACACCACGTCGACAATCCCGTCAGAAACATAAGAAGAAAAAGCCAACGAAGGAGAGAAAGAAAGAAAGAAAGAGGGAAAAAGAAAGAAGAAAAGAAGTTAGCCAACGGTAATCCTGAATTAATACCTCCTCTTTATGCTTTCTCTCTCTATATAACTTTGCTTAGTCAACCGTTCTTTCTTCCTTTCCTTCATGCCGTTGTACATCCGATATAACCACAGACATAGCACACCCCTTATACGATAGGCCATAGAAAAACAGATGAATAGAAACGAAGAAAGACATCGGCGAGTGGCCTGCTAAGAGTCCATGTAGACATCTATAGATATGTATATATGACCGACGCCCACATAAGAAATCAAACACGCCTTGAAGGGCGAGATGTAACAGAGAGCTAAGGGAGAGAGAAAGAAAGAGAAAAAAAGAAAGAAAGAATCAACGAAGAGAGAAAGTTAATCCTCCCTGCCCCTCACGACCGTTAGGTGGCGATCTTGCCTGGCCTCACTCCCTCTATAGGTACATTCATCGGTAGAGACAAGACAGAAAGACGTAGCATACAGACAGAAACCGAAACGACTTGCGAAACAGATAGATAGACTGACACCGCGGAATCTTCTTCAACTCCCGCAAATCCTCTCTTGTATGTACATAGAACCCCCTCCCTCTCGTTTGTCTCTTCTGCTTTCTCTCGTCACTTCCCCGCGGAGAAATGTCTTTAGCCTTCCTCGCCTCTTTCCGTACAAAGAAACCACCGAAGGTTTATCCCCTGATCACTCCCATCAAAAGACGTAGAGAGGCAGAAAAGCCGAAGAAGCGTTGAGTAGTCAGCAAACAAGGGAAGAGAGTCTTTTCAAACTACTTAGAGCTGTCTTGTCGATCTCTCTCCTGTACATCACCATCCTCCTCTCCCGATTCAGTTCTTTCCTTCTAGATGAATTTGACCTCCTCTTCTAGACACTACACAGAAAGCGAAGAATCGACGACTGACGAATCGACCGATGAACTTCTCGTGGACACGACGTTGTATCAAGAATCCGAGGAGGAGACAAGACGCAAAGAGTTTGTTTGCACTTCCGAGCCGTGAATACAAGAAGATGAAGAGGATGACTAGGGGTCCTTTGTTTCTTTCTTCCTTCCCCATGTACTTTTCGACTGCTTTCACCTTTTCACTAGTCCTTCTTACAGAGCCAACACTTATATCTTGATTCTTCCTTCGTGGTGAGAAGCAGAAAAGATTCCTGTGAATAGACGATCACAGCGATGATATGCCCCTCTCTGCTAGCAGAGGAAATCGCCAATTGAGAGGAACAAGAGAAAAACCAAGAAACAAACGTCGTCAGATGGCCAGACTCTTATCTCTCCCAGTTCATTTTCAATATGAAGGTAGTACGGGGTAAAGAGCATAAAGCCATCTCATGTATACGGAGGAAGAGGAAGAGCGCCCTGGGAAAGGCAACCCTCCGAGAAGAAAAACAGCACGCGGGCCTTCGCCGGAAAAGAAAAGCGAGAAGAGAAAAAAAGAGAAAGTCGACAATGCTTTTCAACGATAAGACGGGGGATACAACGAGACAGAACAACAAGGTCTGCCTACCAGTGCCAGGGAAAGGCGGCAAAAACTTGGGAAAGAAAAAGACTCAGGGGGGACAGATGCTCTCGCTGTTTTGACGTTGAAAAGATGGCATCAGAAAGATGAGCAGACAAAAAGAGAAAAAAGGGAATGGACATGACCTTTCTGCGTCTTCTTAAACAGGTGTACGGCCGCTCGACCCCAGACTGATACACGAACTCTGTACGCCCTACAAGTGGCGGAGGAGACGAGAAGAAAACGATGAGAGGAAGGAACTCGGCGATTCTGGTTAAGCAGGAAGGAAGAAAAAACAATTCGGTCTTCCTCTATAACCATGAGACTGGAGATGGGATGACCGCTTCACAGAGAAAAAAACCTGGACCGGCAGCAGGAGGCACATACAGAAATACCTTTCCTTACTCTTTCGACAGTAGACGGAGACAGTGTTGTTTTCTGTAGGGTCTGGGACGAGAAATGAAGCGTTGTGCTGGAAGACTTGGGAAGAATATGAACAACGACACCTCAGAGACCGACGGAAGGTATCGAAACCAGCAGCCCGATCACCGAGCTAAGCGGCTAAACGATATTTGCGACAAGAACGGCAAGTTCCTTGGCCAGGAGAAAGATTACTCGGACAGAACGAAAAAAAGATTGCGAGCCTGCACATCTGTTGATCCCGTGCGCAGGGCGGATGCAATGAAAAGCAGGGGAAGGGAAGGCAGGATTACGCCTTGCCTGTAACGGCCTTCACAACAGGGACGCGCGTCAACGTGTCAGAAGAAAAAGAAGGTAACAGAAAAGAACTGAAAAGCCGAGGCATATCTGATGAACGCGATGTGGAGAGAAACAGAAAAGGATAGATAGACGAAGAGAGAAGAAATAAAATCTCCGTTCTGGGACCGGTAAGCCCTGTTAGTCCGGCGTTCGAAAAGTGTGTGAAAATGTGAGGCCCCACGCCAATGGAGAAAAGTGTGACTGTTGTGCCAGCCAGGAAACGACAATGAAAAAGAACGGACAAAGAGGGGAAAGTTCCGCCTGAAAAACCTACCGCGCACGGGGATACTCGAAAACCAGTTTCGAAGAGACTAAGGTAAAGGTTACGAAAAAAAAAAATGCGACAAAGGTAAGAACGTAGCGCAACACTTGTCAAGCAAAAATTAGACAACTTAGATAAGGCTTTCCGGTTAAGAGGTGAAAAGAACTGAGAGAGAGAAGACTGCAAACAAGAACCATATCGGGGTTCGGCAACCGCCTGGGCGCATGGAAGGAGAAAAGGAGGAGGCTGTCACCAAAACCGACACCCCACGTCAGGCGCCACGGGAAAGCGGGGAAAAAAAGAAAAAAAGCAAAAGAAAAGAAAAGGAGTCGAGTAGTTGGAATATCAGACTGGGAAACACCGGTAAATCTCACGGTTGCACAATGCTGCGTCGAGACGCGCAGCCTCGGGAGCCGCGATGTTTTGGAAGTGATGGGAAGTACCGTAATCCCCGCGAAATCTACTCAGAAAGAGAAATACACGTACAGTCGATGTGTTGAGAGCCAAGCTAACCTATTTCTTGAGAAAGCAAACATTTACGGACTGTGTCCTTTCCGTGCTGTAGTAGTGAAACGCTCCGCAACGAGCATTATTAGCGTAACACAGGAAACGTCCTCGGAGAGTGGCGGCCCCTCCAGGTACGACACCCGAAGCAGGAGAAATGAGGAGGGGAAGGAAGTCAAGCAAAAAAGACACACCAAACAGAACGATAGCGGACCCAGTCAGTCACAGATGCGATCAGCTTTGCGTTCTCCATACTAAGGAGGGGCGAGCCGAGGGGCCTGATGCTCCTTCTACGCTCGTTGGAAAAGCCCGACAATAGGATGGAAGAAGCACCGGCCAGTAGTAGCGCATGCCTTGGTTCGTCCTCCTCGATCATCCCGAACCGAGTTAACATATCGTCCGGTGTGGATCCTCTGTCTGCCTAGTCAGCTGGGAGTATTAAGGAGAGACTCACCTTTCCCCGGTTGATTCCGTCAGCGGCGGAAAAACCCTTCGCTTCACGGGTTTGGCCTTTGTTTGAGAAGACAGACTGACTCCGCTGCGACTATGGAAACTCTCACCCGTGCAGCTGGCTGTGCGTGCTAATTAGCGGGCCCCGAACACACGACACGGAAGTCCGATCACACCATAGCGCGGCTACTGATCCTGGCGCCGACGGAGCGAGACCGACGGACGCATTTGTGGGCTTAGTGCCAATAAGGAGCAGAAATACCTCGAATTCGAGCCAGAAGGAGACGATGCGTGGTCACATGCGCCCGCGGTAACTAGATAACTCAGCGGGTTCGTTGCTGTAGGGTCAGGAGTGGCCCTGAACATTCCAAGGCCAGGTGAACAGTTCAGGCATCTTGTTTAGTTTGTTTCTCGTGTTTTTTTTTCTTTTATCTGTCACCGCTGTCACCCGAGGCTCTTTCGCTAGTGAAGCCCCGGTACTTCGGGTCCTGAAGCGCCGGGCAGGGCTGCTTTCAACTCGTCATCGGGGAGCGAAATGCTGGTGGGCAACCATTGACGCCGACGTTGGCTTCGCGTCACTAGTCGGCCGCTCGGTCCGGCTTCGTGCCGGCGGATTCACACGAGGTCGGACCCAGCACCGCCTACGAATGCGACTCGAGTAACTGCTGAGGGTTTAGCAAATATAACCGAGCGTAGTGCTTTGTGAAGTTTTCGAAGTAGATTAGGCATGGTACGTGTGTTTAGGAAGGGACGGGACGGGGCTACGTTCTTGGTGCCTTTCCGTCCGGGGGTCTTTGTTTGTGATACACTTCGTATCTGCGGGAGAGGATTCTCGATAAGCTACAGCTGCAGGTCTGCGACCCGGAATCCACCCCCGCGAGCGAGTCTTAGGTTACTGGAGTGGCGCTTTCATCAAGGGGGCGGTAATCACTGTTTCTTCCCTTTGAGTTGGTTAACCACTTACAAGGCGACCAGGTGCTGACAATTTGTCTCGCCAAGAACCACCGATTCGCCTAAGAGTAGACTGTCTCAAAGCAGTCGCTGACGCCCCGGCTCTTTGCCAACTCTGAACCACACTTTTCTGCTTCACTGGTTACAGGTTACGCTTGGAAAGGATGACGCTGTCTGAAGAATGAAAGGCTGTCAACTAGCACCCGCACACAAGAAGAAAATCGCATCCACCAGAGTCGTCGAGTAAACGCGGGTTCTCGTGACGCACACTGGCCGGGCTAGGGTGAGGAGTCCCGGGCCACTCGGAATCTCTTCACTCTTCCAAGTGTGTAAAGCCCTCCATAGTGTCACGTAGCAAAGGAGTGACCGAAGAAGTCAGATTCTCCTGCATGAGCAAACTCGCAAGCAGGACTCTCCATGCGCCGGGTCCCAAAGAGTTTTGCACCGGTTCCACGCTAGGCAGCGATATTTCATGATACGTCAACCTGACTCCCGGGGCACCGCTGGAGGCGGGCCCTGCCCAGGAGGAACAACCATAATCGGGAAGCGGAGCTGTTCTTGCTGCAGTAGCCGGCTTGTGCGGACTACTACGGCTGTGGTGGTATTGGACGCGACGACGTGTTTTTTGCCAATCGAATCTGCCCGAGCTCCGCTCGGTGGCTCTGGAAGAACTATCCCGATGTGGAGGCTGTGTTCTCTCGCCTTCAATGACACTGTAGGCGTCAGTGGTCAACCATCACCTGACAGGTCTATCTTTTTGATCGACGTGTGGCGCTGCCGTTCTTGGCCCGGCCACGCGCGACAGGACATGTCATCCATCAACAGCTCGTACAGCCCTCCTGGGTGCTGAGCCTGAATGTGGAGACAAAAGTGCGCCGTTCAGATCATTTCCGAAGTACACAGTCAACACACCCGATCATATATTTGTGCTGGGTAGTTTTCGAAAGGTACTAGCCCCACGTTTTTTTGTCCATCCCTTCTACTTTGAGATTTCCTTACAGGTCATCCCACTTCGTGTTCTCGGCACCACGATGAGAACGCGACTCAGTGGGGCACGTCTCATCAGAGCTTCCGCTCTGGGAGCTGTTGTCCTCGCTAGCCTTTTTGTCAACAACAGGTCCGTGGTTCATGTGAACGCCAAGAAGGCGGAAGTTGTCCATGTGGAACAGGAAATTTGTGAACAGGTCGAGACAAAGGTGAAAAGCACTTGCTTCAAAGACGTAACCACGAAGGAGGCGTATTCGTGTCCGGTGGTTCAGGAGAAGGAGGTTTGCAAGAACGTTGCCGTCCAGGTTCCTTCCACATGCTACAAGGAGGTGACCGAAAAGCAGGCCTACAGCTGCCCTAAGACCAAAACAGAGAAGCAGTGCCAAGATGTCGTTGAAACATGCTACAAAACGGAGAAGCAGACGCGCGAATATCCTTGTGAAGGAAAGGAAACATGTACGATGGTGCCTGTGGAGGTGCCCGACACGTGTGTCCGCAAGGTGGATCAACAGCAGGCATACGCGTGCGAGAAAACCAAAATGGAACAAGTGTGCGCCGAAGTAGCCGTAACAGTGGAGAAGACATGCCACAAAGAGGAGATGCAAACAGTACCATATCCTTGCACTAAGACGGAGTACAAGCAGCAGTGCCAGCAAGTGGCTGTTCCGAAGGCCGCTGCCCAGACGACGTGCTTCAAGACAGTCATGAAGGCACAGGACTATCCCTGCAGCAAGACCCAGTACGAGCAGAGCTGCGCACAAGTGCCGATCGAAGTCAAAGGCAAATGCCATCGCATGGTTCCAAAAGAGAAGCCCTACAAATGCAAGAAGACCGAGCTGAAGATGAAATGCAAGAAGGCCAACGTAAAGGTTCCATCTGTATGCACGAAGAACGTCAAGGTTAAGGAGGCGTACGACTGCACACAGACGGAATACAAGACCGAGTGTATAGTAGATGTTCCGTGTAAGGAGAAGAAATGCAAGATGCGCCGCCTTAACGAAGCCGCAAACTGCCAGACAGTGCCAGTGCAAGTACCGAAGACATGCTACAAAGAAGTCGACTCAGTACAAGAGTACGAGTGCGAGAAGAAGGAACAGCAGGAGCAGTGCACAGAGCAAGAAGTCGAGGTCAACGACACATGTTATGAAACTGTTGAGGTCAAAGAAGCATATGAATGCATCAAGGTGGAGTACAAGGAGGAGTGCAAGAAGGTTGCTGTTGAGGTACCTTCCACATGCACAAAAGAGGTTCCGTTCCAGGAAGCGTACCCATGTCCTCCAGTTATGGAGATGCAGGAAAAGTGCGAACAAGTTGCAGCGGAGGTCCAGGCCACATGCGAGAAGCAAGTTGCCGTACAGGTGCCGTACAGCTGCCCGGCGACTGAGATGAAGATGCAGTGCAGTGAGCAAGCGGTGCCCTACCAGGACACGTGCTACAAGACTGTGTCTGTCCAAGAACAGTATGCGTGCACCAAGACCACGAAGCAAAAGCAGTGCCACAGAGAAGCTAAAACGTGTTCCGAGAAAGTGTCCGTCGAGGTACCTTACGAATGTACGAAGAAGAAGTGCGAGAAAGTCGATGTGCAAGTCGATGAGACTTGCTACCAGAAGGTGAAGGTTCAGCAGCCCTACGCGTGCTCCGAGACTAAGTACGAGAACCAGTGTGCTGTTCAGACATACTCGGAGCCGAAGACTTGCTACAATGACGTCCTCACGAAGCAGGCGTACCCGTGTTATGAAACGAAGGTTGAAACCGTGTGTAAGCCCTGCGCCGCTAAGGTCAAGATTACCCCAGAGAAGGTTCGAGAACCGAAGCAACCCAAGAAGGCAGAAGCTGTCGTTGTTGAACAAGCCCCGGCTGTTCCTGTGGAAGCAGCGCCGGCAGTCGTTGTTCATGCCCCTCCTCCAGCTCCTGTACTCGCGTCAAAAGAACCGGTGGTCCCGGTTGCATCTAAAGGCGGTGCTGTCTTCTAGGACAAGGAAAACGTCATTTTTTCGTTTGTCCTGGTTTAGTGTCTCCAGCGAGATGCGTCTCGAAGCCGTCGCGTGGTGTCGTTTTGCCCTCGAGATTGCTGACTTCCTTGTGGCACTCCGCCCGACAGTGTGCTGCCGGCGTCAGCTGGTTGCTCCTGCTTGCACCCTTACTCGTTGGGGACCTCGCGAAAACAAAACAGTGCTACTTGTTCGACAGAGAAGGCGATTTTCTTGGCATTAATCACTGGTCAGTTTTGTCTTTCCGGGTTGAGGTTGTGTGGTGCCTTTTTGCCTCCGGCGAAACACGTGAGCTTCAGCAACGTGGAACGCTCAGTTTAACGAGTGCGTATGTTTAGCGGTGACGCTCTCTGCAGTCCCATCCGGACCACCCTTAACGGGTGGAAGCCGGAAGCATGACGTGTCAGCCCTCCTCGGGTCCCTGGGAATGTCAATAGACAAGGGCAGGTCCTGGAGGCCTGCACACGCCAAGGACGCGCTTTGACCGGGATCCGTTACCCCTGTGCGGTCCTTACACGGACGGCAGGACCGGACAAGGGCTCAGGAGTTTCGAGACAGCTTCAGCTTTAGCTGGATTTAAAAAGTCGGGGAGTTCGCACAGGAAGGCCGTTAGCACACCCGGCCCTTCTGCCGTTAGGGCAATGCCTGAAGAACTCACGGAGGATGGCGTGCCGAGTATTACCAGTTTTACAGTGAGTCATCAGCAGAACAGGTGTTTGAAAGTAACTAAGGGTCGTATGCAGAAAGCTGCTGCGCTAACTGCCACTTCGAAAGGCTCTCCTCATGAGTTCTAAAAGACAAAAACCACTGGACGAGCACTAGCTCATTGCTATCTGAAGATGCACGCGCGTCTCCTCTCCTAGCGTGTAGCGCTCCGAGGACTGCAAGTACGCTAGCCGCGTTGCCGCTACGTCTGTTGTCTGCGACGGGGCCCGTATGAATTATCCTTTTTCGTTTTGCTTGTGTGGAGAGCGCTAGCGTGTCCGATATCAGACCTCAGTTTAGTAGTCCAAGGTTGTGCTGCTGGTCCCGCCACGGTCTGCTAGCAGCATGCAGGCTGTTCAAGCAAAAGCCCTCCTGGGTGTCATCTTTCTCGGTAAGCCGAGTCAGCTCCTCAGCCGTCCTCTCGTCGGATGATTAAGGCCTGTCACCTGCAGCTCTCTCGGTTGCTGCCGACGGAGACCACGGGCAGGTTTGCCAGCACCCCGAATAGAACCGCTGCAACCGCGCGTACGTGTCGTCCTAGGTGACGTGACTTCAGCGCAGTGTTTGGATCGAGTCGTCTCGGTGTGCTAGCAGCTCTAAACACGATATTTACCTCAGATTCTGTGGATACGAGTTCCCGAAGCTCGTGGAAGCTGTGACTCAGCTTTGATGGGAATGGCGTAGTGCTCGTTGTTTTGGAGTTTGTATGCTGCTGTCTAGCTTCTTTTGTGTTTTTTCAGCTGGTCTGCATGCTGCGGTAAGCACGAATGCTGAAGGAGGGACACTGACTGAGTTTCGTCAGTCACCAGCTCCGCGGGGCTTGCGCCGACGCCCCAGCACGCGCGCGTTGGCGTCGCCTTCGGGGGTTCAGGGGAGTGCCGTCTCTAGCGATGTGGAACTGCCGCCTCTGCCAAGCTGGTCGTTAGTCGGGCTCCTTCTGGATACCCTCAGCAGTTCTGGCGTCGTGCCTGAGGACCACAACATATTTTCCGCGGTCCTGGGCGAGCTGAGCAGGCAACTGGGGGCAGCCCACCGCGACCCAACGTTGCGCTCTAAAGCTGTTGCCGACTATGTGCCGTCCGCATTGTTCCAAACCGTCTGTCTGCTCCTTGAGAAAAGCGCGCTGGATGACAACAGATCAAGGAACCTCAGTGACGAGTCCTTGTACATTGAAGCCACACTTGAGACCTTCCGAAGCTACCTCGAGAGCACTTATCATATTCATCCGATAGCTGGCGTCGCTACAGAAGACGTAACAAACATGCCGCAGAGGGGGGGTACCACAGAGTCAGGGGCATCCCGGCCAGGCATCATGACCAGTACGGCAGCCGCGAGGCCACGCGATGCCGGAGACAGGGAAAGTTCTCGTCTCTCCGCAGAAGGTGTCCAGGGCCCCGGTGACGAAGCACGAACTCACGCCTTTGGGGAACCCAAACGAGAGACTGGCTCTAACAGGTTAGGTGCTGAAGTATCGAAGGACCACCAGGTGGGGCCACTACTCGAGGGCAGGGACCAGCAAAGCCGATCAGAGGAAACGCCCACTACAGCTGCAGGAGACACAGTCTCCGCAGCCGGCAGTCCTGATCCCGTGCCTGCTGCCCCTCCTGCTGCCTCATCACCACTATTGCCCCTCAGAGAGAGTGGTGATGCAACGGCCATAAGCGGATCTCCTCTAGCAACACCCATCCCCGTGGATTCCGCCAAGCCTTCTTCGCCACCAGCTGGGCAGACGATCTCGCAACCATCGATAGCTCAGCCTTCATCGGTTCTCTCGGGCACCCCCAACAACGCCAGTTCTGAGTCTTTGGCCGACACGCACGCCGTGCGGCCGCACCAAGCTGAAACGCGTCAGTCATCTGGGGGACCTGAGGTATCCGAGGGTGCTCACCCGCCCAAAACTTTGAATGGCAATCCTGTCTCGCCCCCAGAGTCTCCTTCGGTCCGAGGGACAAGCACTGCAGGGGAATCGACGTCACCGGAGCGCGAAGCGCCAAAAAGGGACTACTCCACGGCAGGGAGTTCCAGCGCCCCCGAGGTCACCGACAGTGCCGGGGCCGCCGTGCCAGTGGCAAGTGGCCACCCCGACGCCGGAGAACGTCAAGGAGCTCGAGAGGTCGATATCAGCAGGGAAGCCCCTGAAACGTACAACCAACTGAAACTGCCTTCCGCGGCCTCGCCGACCTCTGGTGCTCCTTTCCTTCTCGTAGATTCTGTGGCCGGCCCGTCTACCCAGGAGACGCCGCCTCTGTTCCAGGTCAGTGCAGAACCGCCAACCGGGCCCGTCTTACACCAAAGTGGGGCCATGTCGAGTGGTGCTTCCCTCCCTCGCATTGTTGATACCAGTGGAGACGTGCCTTCGTCCAAGAACTTCGATGAGAAAACTCCTCCGGCCCTTGCGGCAGGCAGGCCATCGGCAGAACCATCGGCACAGCCGGGGGCTGTAGGCAGGTCCTCCATATCGACGGTTTCATACAACATCCCAGCTCTTCGGGTTTTGCAAAGCATTTGTAAAAACAACGTAGTTACATGCAAGCGCGACTTCGCCAACGGAGTGGCGGAGCTCCTGGAGTACGGGAAAAATCGCTCTGGTACGAGCGACTCAACGCGAGGGCAACGGAGTCCGGCTAAAGTTTCCGTCGTTTCTGCTGCTCCAAATGGACGGAACACAGACATCAGCTACTCTATCGAAGACGACGGCAACCTGGAAAGTGCGAGGCTTCTCTACAGACTATGGGATGAAGTTAATCATTGCGTAGACGACCGGAGCGCACCGATCTGCCGTGACACGCAAGCCGGCCAGATCACTGCCTCTCTCGGGGTGCGGGTTACTGTTGTTGGCGTGAAGAGGTAGGCCTGACTGGCAAGCTCAAGAGCTTGGGGCGAATACCGTAGGTGCCTCTCCAGTCCAATACTGACATAATTGCTCAAAGAAAGAAGCAAGGGCCGCGCGCCAGCAGTGAACAAGTACAGTCTGAAGTTCACCTTCCATCCAGCTTGTCGATGGGCAGAAACTGCCGCATCTGGCATACAGAAAACGGGTATTAATGTTAGGCAGGCGCGTGTGATCTCGGTTCTTCGTTCCGCTACAACAACCTGACGCTGCTCTGTCGCGGGTTGTCCCTTTCACACCCCTACTGCCGTTTACGGATGCGGGGCTGTTAGACGCTCCCAGTCAATGAATCCTCCATTCCACAAGCAGAGTGACTTTTTTTTTTCTGCAAAATGTACAACTATCTTTCCGACATCGCACTTCAATGAGCTTCATCTATGTGACCGGCGAGTGCGCGTCACTGCTACCCAACTGGAGAAACGGATCGCCGTCCTGCGCATGTCCGTCAGCCGGGTGGGCCGCGAGAAGAGACCACGCACGGCTCGGCTCGTTTTGATATTCCTTTGAAGCAGGCGAATCAGATTTCTACCGGTCGTCTGCCAGGCGCGGAAAAACCGCTTCTCCTCTGGATGCTACTGGCGATAGCTCAGTAGCCCCAATCAGCGGATCTTGGTCTAGTTCCATAACCGTCACTTTGCCGCTCGCTGCCAAGAGAGAGTAACAACTCACAGCCATTCTAGACACCCGAATCCAGCTAAGGTTTTCTCCAACCTCACAAAAGTGCTGCGCTCATACATCTTCACCTCATACAAGCGTCGCCTCTACAGCCCCGGGCTAAGACTTCTTTTGCAGGGGGTGGTTGCTGGGCTTTCTAGCAACTGTGCCGGGACGTAAAGAAAGTACGCACGTCCCCCTGAACTGAGCCACACTAGGGACTTAGACCACCTAAGAAGACTGGACTGAAAACCAGTGTCAAGTCGTACCGGTGCGCGCCTCACTCATCATGGGAGGTACGGTGACTCGCGACCACAGTGAGAAATTATGTCCTCTGTCAAAAGTGACTTCGTCTGCGGCATGCGTCATTTCTTTTGACGATCCGCATCGGACAGTGTACGCAACGGAAGACGCTGCTTGAGAACCTCTGAACGCTATTCAGCACTTCTGCCATACCCCGCCCGAACGTCCCGAAAACGTACCATGCGACAAAAGGGGCATGACGCCACCAAGTTTGCCACAGGTCCATCAAGGATCGAAGCACGAAAGCTTAAAAAGTCAAGTACACACCTGACCTCACCGCCCCCAGAAAGCGGTGATTTTGATTCTACACAACTCTCCAAGCACACGCCAAAGACTCACCCAAATGTTGAGAACTGTGAATACGAAGACCAAAACACAGTCGCCCTTAGCCAACCGTTTAAAAATCTCTACTGATATCGACCGTATCTTCCCAGGACAAAAAAGCGAGGGTCACGCTCTCCATCCCCGTCAAGCCGACACCTAGGACAAGGTGACAGTTCAACTCGGGCGGATCAGAGGTAGTTCAGGTCAACGCATGATCTACCTTGCACCCTGCTGTGCGTCACGCACCGCAATTGTTTGCCCAATCGGAACGTAGCAACATAGTGGTACTTTGAACACATCGATTTCATGCTACATATCTGTACAGGGTGTGATCCGAGTCATCTCTCTTAAGGTATTCCCGAGTTATAAGAGACTCGGTGCGCTTCTTGAGAGTGGGCAAGTCACATTTGAAAGATAGCTGGGTTAGCACAATCGACATGAGAGGGTTGTGATGGAGCTCCTTCTTCGCCTTCATGATCCGTACGATGCATGCATCAATCTGATGATTTCGGTCTTGGGCTACATGTGCTTCCGCCTTCTCTAACTCCTCTTTCTGCAAAAAGGAAATCCAACACTATGAAGGAATGAAACCGTCATGCGTGTTCCTCTCTTACTTGGGTCGCCCTACACCCACTCCGTATACGTGCTTGGAGAAGATACACGCAGAACGCGTCCCGAAGAGGATCTCAAAAAGCAGGTACTGTGTATCCTACATCGCCACTACTGCTGTTAGGCTCGAGGCTGTCCTCGTAGATCAGAATACTCATGCGTGGTAACTTCTCAACTATCCAGGGATCACGACAAGAGCGGCTGAATGTCCTGCCGCCTTTGCCAGCAGATTGAAATTCGTGCCTTGCTCGTTTGCAGGTAATGTGTAGGCGTAGCTACCTGTGGGGAGCGCATGCAGCTGGCAGCTAGAAGGACAGCGAGACGTAGTGGAATGAATGTCCACACGCACCCTTTGCAGCTCGCTAGCTGCGAGTATACTGGACCTGTGTCGACCTTTCTGCAGACTTCTTGCTGCGCACTTACGTAAAAACCGATTCACCTTATCAGCAGCAGTGACGATTCACTCCTCACCGTCGGCAAAGAAGAGCTGAACTATACTCTACTTCAGAATAAACACTAGTAAGATGTCTGCTACCTAAACAGGTCGGGTGTGTATACAAGGCATGCATCCATAGGCACATCGTTACTGAAAGCGACGAGCTGAACCAACAGCATCGAGGGGCGAGGTACTTATACATGTCTACACTTCAACTGATGTGGTGTTTCACCGCAGAATCGAGACGGAAAGTGCAAGGACACTAGCGTGTATGTACATATAGTGAACACAAACAAATGCGCTCATCATGTCCTCCTACTGGTTGAGTCGAGAGTTGAATCTGCGCAACTTGCATGCGCTTCAATTTAGAATGAAAGTCGAAGTTGACGGCATACTCGTCTGCCGTCTGCAGAACGACACAAACAGACACACCGGTTGAAGAGAGACACATACACGTATAAAGCGTTCTGACCCTTACATAAGCCGACTTAGTTTCCTTTGAAGTGAAACGCTGCGACCAAGTTCTTTTTTCCGGCTTCCTTTCTATCAATTCTACATGCTGCTCGAATACAAAGCTCAATGCCTCCCAACAGTCGAGAAACCGCACAACAGTCACGCAACGACGAAGTGTCCCGCAGTTCAGGCGACTTCAGGCTTGTATGGCGAGGTATTTATGAACTCGATTGCTATACCTTCACATCGTGACCGATGGACACTGAGTAACATAAGATACAAGATACACTTCGTGAGAGAACACAGAGAATGAGCAAACCGTCTCGCAAGCCTCTTCGTCTACCATGGTGATCGGAGCCTTTCGTGTTCTTCAGAGATCGGAGTGTGTGGGGTAGATAGAGAAGGTACGTCCTACACAATGCATACTTTCTCACACGCGGAAGAGGCAAGGGAAGAAAAGAAAGTCCTCTACCTACATCTCCCTCTTTACTTGGCAGGTGCGACCCAGACAGATGGATAGATCGATTAAAGATAGGCAGACAGATACATAAACATAAATAGAGATATCGAGGCAGTGATGGACTACACGGAGAAGGAATTCAAAGTGCCCGAGAAGGTGAGCCTGACGATCAATCCACGTACTTCGGTCTTATGGCGAAGGAGTATCCGCGTAGCCTTGTTGACGTACAGCGCGATGAGCTGTCTTTGTAGCTCATCTCCACCTAAGAAAAGAAGAGAAGGAAGAGAAAAGAATTTCCCTGCATGCACGCATGCCCTATTACGCAGGGCCCATGCAAAATACTCAAGGAGTACAGAAGAATGCCGCTTTCGTTGAGTGCTATGGAGTCTAATATGATTCATAACAGTCCGTCGATTCTTCACTCTCTGCAGTTCGTAGAGACAAGTAAACCAACATTGAGATGAGAACTGAGACACAAGCAAGGCTGTGTCACGACCCGGAGAGTCTCTCCCCCTCTCCATCCCTGGTCCTTTCTTCTTTCCTGTCCCCTTCATTTCTAATCTTCGGGAGCCTTCTTGATACCTCTTCTTGCCTCACATTCTTTCCATTCTCTATGGAGTCTCACAACTAGGTATCTACAAGGACATACTCAATCCTGTCTTCAAGCCGACTTCCTCAGCTGCCATGACATCTCGGTTATTGAAGAGCAGGAGAATCCATGCTTGAAACTCTGAGACCTTAAAGGTATATTCTCCTTCACTTTGACGTGCAAACGGAGAGGCGGACAGGAAAGAAGAAGAAGAAGACTGCGAGGGTTGCTCGTCCATCGAAGACATTTCCTGCTGTACACCTTCACTCTCTAAAGAAGAAGAAGAGTTCTGAAGGTTACCGAAGGGAGGCCAGGTCCCCGCTCGACCACTACCGACCGGACGCTTCAAAGTCACAGCAGAGAATCGATACACATACAGAAACTCACCACGATAGGAGAACCAACGGAAAAGGAAGGAAGGAGAAGAAAGACACGCCTTCACAACATGAAGAAAGAAGACAGCCATTCAGACAAAGAAAAACAAAGAACGGGCCTTATACTGAAGTCTACCGTAACTCCTTAGGTGTCAGAATATACCGAATGAGAAGAGAGAAAGAAGCGAAAAGTTTATGTGTGTCTGGGTAAAAGAAGAAGTTAACGAATCTATGTGCTTGAAGTCTTGTCCATACAGCCTTCGGACTTTCCTCTCTCTTACACTTCTCCCGCCTTCGGCCCTACTTGAGAAGCTTTTCCGTCTGAAAAAAGTTAGATCACTGCCTGGTGTAT
The DNA here is from genome assembly GCF_002600585.1 of Cystoisospora suis. NCBI lineage: Eukaryota > Apicomplexa > Conoidasida > Eucoccidiorida > Sarcocystidae > Cystoisospora > Cystoisospora suis. The sequence goes on from NW_027154906.1 coordinate 30,203, forward strand.
GTACACTCCCCGACAAGGAGGTGAAAACTGACATGCAAGATGTTTTGTATTACTTCTTTCTTCGTGGTGGACAAGGAACTAAAGTAACGATAGAAGACTACAACATCGTATTTAGAAAGGAAGACACACGTCTCTTCACTCTCTTCATTTCTTTCATCGCGACCAATCGTCGCCTCTCCGGCGCACAGTCAAGTTTCTTCGTGAACCCCCCCCCTTATGCTCACCAGTGCGAAGATCGCAAAAGAAGACGACGAAGACCAGTCGTATATAAGTGTATGTACACCTAGTGTAGAGAGATGACAAGTCGATTCATGGACTAGGCGAGAAACTTCAGAGTTACCAGACAACCCAGTGTTGCGAAGTATCCACCTGCTGACTCCTGCTGTTCGTTCTGCTGTACGTACACAGCCCCTCTAACCTCTCGACTCATCTGCCGTGTCTATACTCTTACAACAGAGCTGTGAGACTGGCATGCCATTCTTTTGACTGGTGCTATGCTCACGTCGGGGAGAGGCTAGAAGGCAGGAACCACCGCCTTCTTCATGATGAAGACCCCTATCCACACAGGCTTCTCTCTGAGAGAGGAGGTGTATGGATAGATAGATAGATGGATATACACATATCAGTAAATAGGATAGGCGGACTACTCACATTGATGTTGAAGTTGGCCTTGATCTCACAGACGCCGAGGTGAGGTATCCATGATAGAGCTCGCCCAGCATGCTTGGAGGTATAGAAAGTCTGAAACTCTTCATGCAATTTCCCTGCAAGAGGGGGATAGATATACACTTCCTTCGGAGCAGTCTGAGGCCATACACCTGAGGCACATACGGCTACATCAAACTGCGGAAGAGTCTTGACGTCTAGTCCTTTCATCCATTCCTCAGATTTCTTCGTCGCTTCCTAAGTGAGAAAGACATTGAAAGACAAAACGGTATACTTCACGACTCTCCAGAAGGATGGGTGATGAGATGACAACGAATATCTAGGATTCAAGACGAACAGGTAGACAGAGAGAGAGAAAGAAAGAAGGATACCTATTCACGCCCTAGGAAGAGAAGAGAGAGATAGAGGGTGAGGAATAACATATAAGCGCGACAATAGCCGCCGTCTTGCATGCAACAGATCATCTCAGAGTAAAGACAAGAGTCAAACCATGAACAATCTTCTTGCCAATGGCTACCGACTTCCTCGTATTCATACATCCATACACCTATACACTCATGCATACACCTCCAGACTAGCAATCTGAGACAACTTCCCCCCTGATCAAAGCGTCGCTATCACCACATGAGACAAACGAGCACTTCTCATTCAGTCAGACAGACCATGAGAGACTCATCTAGAGATTCCCCAGCAATACATATCACCCACCCAATCCGTTTTTCCCCGCGTCCATCTTGTCTCATTCCTTATCTTCCTACAGCACATCACTGCATAGGGCTTTACTTGAAGGCCCTGCTTCTTCTTCTTGTCGAAGAGGAGTAGCAAGATGAAAGGCACCGAGAGAGGGATCTTCATCAAGATGGATGAGGACGTATCTAAGAGGGAGAAGAATGCTACTGGTCTTTCTTTTCTTACCTTACTGAAGTCTTCCATGAGCTGCTTTGAGAGCGCTATGTCTTTAAACATACTCTCCAGCCGGCTTGTAAACGCCTGGCCGCATTCTGTTTTGAAGAAAGAACAGGGACAGAGGAAAAAGTCAGCAAAAGAGAAAGAAGTAGAGCCTACGCATGCGTGATAGGTACGAGGGTAGTCGACACATATCGGCTGAGAAGGAGAATGACGACCGGCGATGAAAATGATAGAGACATGCTTCAGAATGAAAGAAGAAAGAAGGCCAGACAAAAAGAAGGGTAGCCAGAGAAGCAGTGGGATTGAAGGAAGAGTTATAAGGTGGATGAAAGAAGTCTCGGTTGTTGTGAGAGGAGTCATTCACTAGAGGCGGAAGCAGAAGAAGGCTGTAGGCAGATCTACTCCTATCCATGGACGTAACATGAAGAAAGTTCTTTGTCGAGATGGGTAGAGCCTTCATATCACACGGGGTATACAGAGATATATATAGAGCATGAAGGAGAACAAAATACAAAAATCATGAGAAAGTGTCATAACTTGCTTCAGTGGATGAAACATATGAGCATACATGATCGTCACAGTCTCCGGTGTGCGCACACCCAACCGCATGCATCGAGTGATGTCTTTAGGCTCCTACCCGTGTGTACGCCGTGACGGAAGCAACCACTTTGATCATATAGGTATATCACACATCCGCACTCAGACATAGGCTCTACAGCGTCAGAGCACGTACTAGTAAACCCTCTACATTCTGTAGGAGAAGCGAGATAGAGACATTCCTCTCGTAATCTCTATCTCTCCTAGGCCTTCTCTGTAAGAACGAGAGCCATGACACGTACCATCTTTTAACTTCTGTACCATTGATAGCTCGGCATCATCGCTAGCTGATTTCTTCAGGAGAAGACGCTTGCATAAGTCGGTACGATAGAACCCCTACAACAACATCGTATACACAGGAAAGAGAAGAAAGAAAGAAAGAGTGAGAAAGAAAGAAAGGAAGGAAGAAAGAGACTATAGAAAAAATAGAGAAGACTCCCACGGCACAGAGGCGCAAGCTAAAACCGCAGGGAAGAGGAGAAGAAGGACTCAAAGAGGAACGTGTTTTGCATGCGCTACACGGGCTGGCAAAGAGTTCCCGTCTTTTCAGGAAACAACGAAAGAGGAGAGATGGAGGTCTACACAGCGAGGCATCTCTCTTGTCTGTCTGTCTGTCTGTCTTT
>NW_027154906.1:33004-33269 GCF_002600585.1 Cystoisospora suis
TATATGTAAAGCCATCCGTGCAGATGAACAAGCACACCCCACTCATCACTCCCTTCACAAGAGACTTGAAAAGAAACATCAAGCTATAGAATAGGGAGAAGGAGCTGTAAAGAGCAGAACATTGATACACACAAAGATCTATATCCATATGCATACGGACTAACAGTTCACGTGTTTCTGAAGTCGTAACCCTCCCCCTTCACGCTCGACTTCCGTGGAAGGTATGGACACGTATCAAACAGACAGGCACCTGCCATATACGTCT